>NW_009226138.1:47667-62070 GCF_000690835.1 Fulmarus glacialis | reverse complement strand
AGAGGTCTTTTCCAACCTTAAAGATTCTACGATTCATGCAATATATTAAGATAATCACAACCCCATTCCTAGAACTGTACCAAAATAAATCACCAATGACTTTGTAGATCTAACGGCCGCGAGATCTTGGCAAAAATTACATTGTCATGTAGTCAGGCATGAATGAAGCTATATGTTACGTTGCAGTTAAACCCTGGAAGTCAACCTTTCCTTGTAAAGGGTAGCAACAATTTGAAATGATGCCACTGTTTTACGCAAATTGTAACAACATTTTCTGCTTTAAATGGAGATACATACTATAAAATTGGTGAGATATTAAGCCTTTTTTTTTTACTCTCAATTTACCACAATGTGAACTAATACACTTCTAGATAAACATAACCGATAAATAAGAAATTTATTTCAATGGACCCCTCTCTTAGCTAATATTTCACAAATCAACAGATATTCAGATTACCTGCCCATTCAGAGATGCTACGTCCTACTGACAGCCAAAAACTCATAGCTCGCCAATTTTGCTGCTGTTTTGTCATCTGATCTCATCACTTAGTCTTTTTGTCCCACTTTGTTTATCCACAACATCGTCTACTCACCAAAAAAAAAATGCCAGTGAGGTGTTATTTACTGGTAGTTGTAAAGTTTTGCAACATCTGAGATGAATTAAATTACTAATCATTTATAAACCATGAAGAGGATAATCAAGCAACACATTTGTACAATGATATGGGGGGAGGAACAATGGAATTAAGACCATGAAACTTCCTTTCATGGAAAGACTAAACAGAAAGGAAAGACAAGTCTTCAGGAACTATTTCTCAGAGGTGGGAAGAAGGTCACTCTGGTTTGCTTAAGGAAAGAGGATTATTATGAGCCTTCTTAAAGAAGCCCATCCTCAAACTGGCCCTTTCTCCATCACTTCAGTTTACATAAAGGGGAGAGAATGAGACCAGAAATCTGAATCGGGGAGGAAAATGTCTTCTCCCACAATGCAATTAGAGTTTGTTACATAAAATTTCAATAAAGCTAACAGAAGGGAAAGTAAACATTTTTCCATCAAACTGAGTAAAGCCAACACAGCCAATACACTTTCAGCCTAGTACAAAATAAGAAGGTACTTTCAGACACCTTGGAACAAAGCTTTCGTTTTAACAATCCCATCTCCTGCTTCGTACAACTTTATTAGCTTAAAACCACTGCTCAACTCTGCCCTTTGGCTCCCCAGTCACTGTGCCACTCAGCACAGAGAATAATAATGAGCAACATAATGGAGCACCATTTCTATCCCTGCCAGTCTCTAGGGAAGAATAATCATCTCTGAACTGTCATTGCTAATGCAAACTACTATCGCTAATCCACTGGGACTCGGAGTAAAATACACAGGGAGATTGTTTTGCTGTTACCCACCCTTTCTTCCTTCCCTTTTCAAAATCCATCTCTCTCTTGCAGGAGTCTCTGAGACATTATTAAGCCCACCAACACCGAAACATGAAATGAATGAGGCAGACAGATAAACATAGCCTGATTTCTCTGCAAAATCTCTTGTGAAGGTTAACCGTGGCACAGACCTAATGCAAGCCTACTTTGTTGAGGTCTATTATTAAATTGCACAGTCGCCTGAAGACACCGCTATTGTATTATATGACTTGATTCACAGATTGAATTCCAAGCCATGAAAGTGTGAACAGAGCGTGAACGGTTTTATCCAGTTCATACTGTCCACAAACATTCGTTAATATGGCAAAATGAATGTTATTCTGCAACAACCTTATTTTCCTAAGCTGCACGAAATAAAGTGATAAAACAAACAAGATTTGATTCTTCTTTTTTGCTAATAAGCAGGGTTCCAGTAATGACACATAAATAGAGATACCCACAGCACAGATTATCTTGCTTTGAACAGCCAAGACCTAAGCTGTAATGTCTTTGTTTTACACTAAAATATTAGGCACACACATTTTATGATGTTTATTCCACTACAGATGAAGAGCAGAGCTGGTTTCAACTTATATCAGAAGGTTTCATTCAAAAAATTTAAATTTAATTCAAAGATCTAAAGGCAAGTTCTTGGCCTTTAGTGTAAGGGATGTTCATTCAAACATCTGCGGTAAAGATACACGGACAACCACTGAAGAGTGTGAAAAGAGGGAAATGCAGTAAGTGTACAAAACAACATGGTGGAAGCAACCCAGTGGCATCTCCCAGCCATGGGGATGGATCCGTGATGGACTGGCGGAATTACTTGGAAGAGTTAGAAAGAATCATAAGCCAAGCTGGTGCTGACAGAGCTCCCGTGCCAAAATTTCAAATATCTGCCTTGACTGTTCTAATGATTTTCTTACCCCGTTTTGCCCAGAAAGACCATCTATTAAAAACCCAACAGATGCAAAGTTTGGGGAAAAAAGGGGAAAAAACCCAACCACCAATTCCTCTCTCCCTTTCTTCCAAAGCCCCATTTCCTTCAAAATCAGTACTCAGCTAGTTAAACAAATTCAAACTTGGGCTTAGCCACAAAGTTGATATTGATCACTCACTCATACTGAGCAATCAAAGAGCGTGATCATTGGGAACAAACCTGTTGACCCAGAAGAATTTGCACCGGTTCCCCCACGAATCCTAGTCCTCTAATCTGTCTGACAACACTAACAAAAGATGTCAGCATTGTTGAGGCAGCTGGAGGAGGAGGAGGAGGAGGGAAGGCTCACAAAGGAAAAAAGGAGAGCTCAGAAGAGAGGAGATCCACAAGGGAAAGGAGCAGAGAAAGGCTTTACAATCGGAAAAGAGCAGATGACATTCAAGAGGGTCACCGTGTACAGAAAATGAACCAGGAGATTGAAAGGTTTTGGTGGAAGTGCTGACTTTGAAAACATCCCTTGATCTATTTTTCTTCATTGAAATGTTTTCTTCACAAGGCCCAAACACCAAATACCTGAAGGATAAGCTGCATCTACCTGCTGAAAATGAACGTATGTGCATTTGAAAGTTGTACCAACTATTTCTTCTCCTGCCAGCCTCCAATTTGATGCCATATTAATTTGTTTCCATTCTGTTATGCATTAGGAAAATTAGGCATGAGGTACAAAGCCAGCCTGGTATAAATCTCTTCTGTTGAAGTCAACCACGTGACATGTTTCTTACTTATTATAATGCAACTCAGAACCTGATCCAACATGCAGCCTCTTATACTCCCCCAGGCCAAATCATCCACTGGTTTAAATTTGTTTAATACCATGGAAGTACATTTATTTTAACTAAATGAGGATCTGACTCCAAGTTCATTCTATTGTGAGCTAGTAAATATGAGGCAATATTGAAATCTTAATTTATTCAAACAGTAGCCAAAGGCAACTCTGGACATCAAAACTAATTTTAAATTAGGAAGAAACGGCCCTGGGTTAATTACCAGCATTAAGGGATCTTCAGTATCACGTGGACAGTGCCACCAAAGATGTATTGGCTTGTGTTTCTGGTGTGTCACGCGGTGCTCACATCTAGGGATGGAAACACATACATGGAAGATCTGGATTTCCCAGGCTAAAGAGCAACACTGTTACTGGTAAAATCAGTAAGAACAGTAAAAAAACCCCAGCTATTTTCCTAATGGACCTGAAACTGCAATTTCTTCCAAGCACAGCATGCATACCTGCAGTTCAGGCTTGCATTTTTCTCTTCATTAATCCTCCTACCGCCTTCTTCTATTTTTTGAGTGTTTTGGAAAAGTGAGGCTACACTGCCTTCCAAATCCTGCATATCCCCAAAGATTTTATCATGACTATTTTGGGTTCTTCTTTGTAGAGCCTCCATTTCAGAAATTATGCTTGAGCAGTCACAGCTGAAGCCCTACTGCCACAAAGATTATTCCTCTTTCTGAGCAGTCAGCAAAGGCACTTCATGGGTAAGTTTCCAAAATTAGGAAGGAGGGAGCTGAGGCCAGCCTATGTTTCATAGGAGGGTCTTAATGTAGATCTCATCCCCTTCTTTAACCATAAGAACCACTTTTATTTACCTCTAGGGAAGGTTTCAAGGCTCAGCTCTTCATTCTGGATTTTGCTTCAGGAAAGAAGAGTTTGGCATGCTTCAGCAAATAAAACTCTTCATTTTCTCTCTTTCATGGAATATTACAGCAAACCCAAAAGGGGAGGAAAACATCTACAAGCAAACTGAACTTCAAAGCTACATGAGCCAAAACAGTTACACTACCACAGTGCCAACATTTAAATGTCATGCGTTGGTAAAGCATCTTCTTGATTCATACTGCTGGGGCTGATTCATATTTGTATCATCGCAGTTTCACTCTATTCTCATCACACTGACACTGAAGTGCACAAATTAAAGCTGGGAGAAAACAATGCTGAAGCAAGGGCCGGTATCACCAGCATAGAGCAGTTAAAATCAGATCTTCTTGGGAGGATTTTGGGAACTGCTGCTGGTAGCTACACTTGTACATACCCATAAGTACTGAAGGATTTGATCCAGCTCCCCTGTACACCCACAGGTTGGGAAGAGTTTTATATCAGGCCAAAAGAAATGGGTTTTGAAATTACAATTTCTCCAAGCAAGTGAAATATTTCAGAAAATAAAGTTATATAAAATCAATAGCATACAATGACTTTTCTATAGATGGCAGCTTATTTAGTTAACATCAATCATCACAGGAGGAAGGTGTAAGCAAGATGCACACAGGAACTCAGAGATGGATTTAAAAAATGGAAAGCACTCATAGGTCCCATGGCGTATTATAAACAACAACATTACCCAAGAAGGCATCAGCCCTGGAACGATTCAAATCTAAACTTAAACACAAGGGTAAAAAGCATGAAAACATTTAATTTATGAAGACATCATAAGAGCCAGTAATGGGTGACTTAGTGAAAATCTGCATAACTAAAGAGGAGCAGATGTCTTCGTACAAAGGGGCCTGATCAATTCAACTGCTCCTTTCCTACCCTGCTCACCCTCCTCATCTACAACATATGGTTCGTACAGAGCTCACGGCCCTTGATCTGTAGCAAAAAGATACTAAACTTGGTAATCTGTATATATTTTAACACATGTACAAATGTAAAATGTTCAGATGCCTCATTGATCAGGAAATTAGAAAGACTTTATAGCAAATACCAGAAGGTTTTAAGGATTATGTGTTCTACTGACAGAAACACTCATCAAAAATCTATTCAAAGTCTGTAAAATTTTTGTATATAAAGATTTGTATAAGGTGACATAATTCCCAGACCAAATACTTCTCATCTAATGCTTCAAAGTCTGCAGTCCATAGGATGCTTTTTCCCCCAAGTACTTTGTTTTCTGCTACAGCACATTACATCCCACACACGCACCTCTCATAATGTGATGTTCACAGAGAGATTGATGGGATGTTTTCCTCATAATTCTAGACAAATGCTTTTCTTCCTAGCAGCGAAGTGTAAAGGTGATCCCAGCGAAGTCCTGAATGCGTCTCGTTCTTCTGAAGAGCGTGCATTAAAACCAATGACTTTGTTCCAGAAAATGTGTAGATTATTAAACTGGATGACTACGAATTACGCCTGTGCTATGCAGGCCACCGCAGAGAAAATCATACTCCATATGGAGGACTCAAGGCTCAAGGGATTAAACAGAAAACTGTTTGTAGATTTGGACAGGCTTTAAGTCAAATTCCTAAATATTCTCCTTGAATCATCCCAAGAGCATCTGCAAACGTATCTGCAGACACGTTTATCTTCACACAAAACCCAGTTCTCCTAGACAATGAGATGTTTGTCACCCATGGAATGACACCAGATAACATTTTGGAAACCAAGTAGCAAAGCCTCAGTTTTCCCACCATGGTTCACTGGTCACAATCAGATTTTTCCAATGTGTTTCTTGCCAGAAGCAGAGCCAAAAAGGTGCAATCCAGCCAAGTTGTCAACATGTAAGTTTTCATTTGCTTCGTAGTTTTATTTCTAGGAGTCTACAACCCATCTCCAGTAATAAACAGCATTATTAAAGAAAAGAGAAACTAACTTTCAGGAGCAGGTGAAAGCAGAAAATGGTGTAAAGGCCAAAATTGTTTCCCCTTTTTCTGACACTAATCTTTGACCTTCAATGTATTTCCAGCTTGTGTAGATCTGAGCAGGAAAAGCTAAGAAATTAAACCGATTTCTCCTCCGTGAGAGTAGCACAGCTCTTGTTGTTCTCTGTTTCTATTGTTTTGAAGTCTGCAGAGTACAGTCCACACACTTCTCGCTTGCAGCCCCAATTAAAGTGGCAAGAGCTAAACACAGAGCTAATCCTAAAGTGATACAAACACCCAACCAGACAGCCTTTCCTTTAGTGTGCGATTGCAAACGGCTACAATAAAGCCTCTTAATTTTTTTGGTTTTAACTGGGATACAAGAGAAACACAAATGATATGGACTTTAGAGGACTATCAGAGATACCTAGCAATGGAATGAAAGGAGGAGGACTGGACAAAGTGTCCTTTTCCCCCCACAAGACTCACCCTCTCTTTAAAAATAAACAAACCCAGGATTGGTTCAGCACAAGGAACCTTCTTTGTTGCCCACAATGATGTATGGCCACCTAAGAAAGATCCTGCACACTCAAGACTTCTCAGACACCCAAGAAAGGACCATTTATGGTGGCGTCCCACACTCACCAATCCATTTCCAGAATCACCATCTTCCGCTCTCATTTTCAGATCTGCAACCCCACCTGTGATGGCAAATAACCTTCTTGCCTCCCTCAACCTTCTGTTTCTCAAACAAAAAAAAACAGTAAGAAACCTCATCTGAAGCCAAGTTTGCTGGAAACATGAGCATTTCCTTCAACAGACTCCGGATCAGGCTTTTGGTGTCTAGGTGATACTGGAGCAAGCAAGTCATCTTTACTGGATTCACACTCTTTGTATCCCGTTGTTCTACCTAGAAGACAACAGGGCTGCAGAGAGTTATGTGATTCCATAAATGAGAATGAGGCAGACAAACAGACAGAAATCAGCCTCACTCCCAAGGAGCAATCAGAGTTTGCTCACTCCCGTACCTCCCAAAACATCCAGCATCCATAAATGTGCCATTAGGGAAGCCTGCAATGTCCCCGAACTAATTTATTTAGTCCAGCAGCTGATTCCCCGCCCCTCCCCCCCAAACAATTCTTGTAGCAGAGGTTTTCTACAGAGAAAAAGAGAACAAATTTTGCCCAGGAAGGTGGAAATTTTGGCAAAAGCATCTGTGTGACTGTAATCAGCCTGCGCGGGGGTTTCCAATTTCTCTTTTCATTAGGCAGCAACTGGCTTCTTTTATTCAGAGATGTGTATACAGTGGCAGAAGAGATCTCTCTAGTGGTTTTGCTGATGCCATCCTCCCCCTCCTAAAAATAACCAATTGAGGCTATTCCTGCAAGATGCCTTTCATGAGCTGCATGAATGGCTCACGTGAAATAGCTCCTGCATACCGAAGCATACAGAAAGCTTTATCCTCCTGCGCGGGAAAGGATTTATTTAACCAGAATGAAAAAGAAACTGAACAGAAGACACATATCCTCCTACAAAACTGGGAATTCCAACTGTCTGAATAATATGTAAATGATACTCGTTTTTAATGTGTGGGCCTAGTCGGAAGAGGGCCGAGTCAAAAACAGCCCCTTTCTCGTTCAGCACATCTGCTGTGTGCACGTGCACGTGTAGTCAACTAGATTTGATGACTAAGGGTGGTCACAATAATCTTTCAAATTTTTCTCCGGAATTAATTTTCTACTAAATGTTTTTGTTTTCATTAGACGAATCCATTTTCCCCATGAAAAGCTGATGTTTTGATGAAAACAAAAGCACACACCTGAAAACTGGAAATTGAGTCAACGTTCCTCGTTTTTTACTACTTCTAATTCCCTGGTACGTCTCCAGACACGCTACATCTTCCATGATGTGACGAGCTCTGATCCCAGCAGATCCTCCTACGATGCTCCATGGTGGCTCAGCCACAAGGCAAAAAGTTTTAGCATCTTACCAACTCCACTGCCGACATCCGCAGGACGTCTGGACTTTCTACCACGTCCTCTTAGCCTGGAAGAGTCAAAACCGCTGAAAGACAAAGCCAAGCTCTATTTTCTCTTGTGTTCCAGGATTATTTCTCCCGCACTGAATATACCCACTGACTCGGACCAGGCTGAAAGGCATTGCTGAGAAACTAATGGAGAGATAAAAGTTATCAAAACAGGAACAACTGGGGACAGAATTGTTTGCTCCTGGAGGGGATGGAAAGCAGCAAACTCCAGGAGTTAATTTGCAAGACCCGCGATTACAAAAAAATACGTTTTATTTTTAAAACATGGGACGTGCTGGATTATTGACAGCTTAAAAAGCACATAAAAATTGAAGTACAAATCACTCCGTTATCATTTTACCATTTTATTCTGTTATTCATGTTTGTACTTTTCAAATGCTTGATCAAGAAATAGGGAGGAGTCTCCAGACAAGTTGTTATTTCTTTTATGCCCAAAGTATGACTGCTTAGACTACACCAATCGTATCTGAATTGTGATTTTGAAAAATTATTTGCAGTCTTTTAGATGAGTATTTTTTGCTTACGACTTCCTGGGCATACAACCTAAATCGAGTGTAAAACTCTTAAATATTTTCCTTTGAGTAGAAATCTATTCTGAAAAGCAAGTGCAAAACCAGAAGAGGTGCGAGAGCTGCAGTGGCAGCTGGTAATCTCTGCCATTCTTGGTCACTCCAAGCACACCACGATCTACGCTCCCAACTTTTATACCAGAACAGGGACCAGGCTTTCTAACTAAGCCATCTTTTGTCCCCCCTGTAAAATTCCAACCGTGTTTCAGACCTGGATAATCACAGGGATAGAATCAATCAAGTTTCTTGAAAGTCAATCAATCAATCACTTGCTAGCCTTGTGCAATTTTGGCTTGACCAGCTCTACAACCTTTATGTACATTCGTAACTGCCATAGTCCTATGCTTGGATAGAAAATCCAAAAAATTTCCGGAGGTTTAAAATCCAAACCCCAAAGTAGCCTTCAGCAGAATACTTTAGATACAGAGCAGAAAGCTTGCCCTGGACTGGATTTTGCTAGCCAGTAAAGAAGAAAGGACAGGTATCCCGACAGCCGGCAAATCCCCCACGGATGGGGCATCAGACCGCGTGCAGCTCTCGCCGTCCACACCTCCAATGTGGCGCTTGAGGTTGAGCTAATATGGCTACACATTCGTCGCTGCCGGTCTCATTACATTCCGATCCCAGTGCTAAGCACGTTGTTAAGCATTGTAATTCTTTCTTTATTAGATTCAGGTATATAAATGGCATCCCAGGGAGCACTGTGAATTTTGATCATTATTTCTTTACTCGAGCTGTGTTCATCTGCCTGCTGAGAGGATGATCACCAACTTACCCCATGCCCCTGTGGGACCCATTATTTATCTTACTACGTTTTACAGTGTGGAGTAAATAAATAGCATTAAAGTGCTAAATTTATTCATCGAAATGTGTTGCATTCGCATACTGGAGCCATTTCTTAAATCAAGGAAATGCTGTTAATAGGCACTCTACGAAGATGCGCAAAACATTCATTTTAATATGGCCGTAATAAAGCAAGACTGCTATGAACTGATGATGACATTTCACATGTGTGGAGAAGGACAGTGACACTTTAATATTGCCACTTCCTCAGATCACTTCTATCACATGCAGCCCAAGAGGGCTGTATTAATTATTTTGGTGTCATTTCTAAGAAATTAATTTCAGTCATTATTAGAGCATGCACATTAAGCAACGATTGCTTGGCTGCTTGAGAGAGAGGCTCAGAAAATCCTACACACTGGGAAGAAATTTAAGCATGGTGAAAACCAGGCAGTGATACAACCCTTTCCATCTCAAAACATTTTGCAATCATTATGCAATTAGTCACGGCAGAAGTAGATAGGACGTGACACAATCTTCACGGGGCAGAGAGGCAAAGCAGAGGCCGTGTGAAGGTACACATGGCATCAGTGGGAGACCTGTGATTAAGACCTGGGAGGAGTAGGATCCCTTTTTTTTTTTTTTTGATTAAAGCAATTGATTGACATCAAGTCTGTGCCTTATTTAAAATTTCTTCTTATGAATTAAAAATAAACTCAGTTTCCCAAAACTGATCCAAAGCAATAATGCAGAGAGAGTAACATCTTGGTCCTTCTCTTGCATTAGACTACTGCAAAGCAAAACTGAGGTCTCCTTTAACTACTCTTAAATTATACAAGTCACCAGGGTAAAATTTATACCCGGAACGGACTATTTAAGCTCTATGTACTGTGCATGAAGACATTACACAAGTTATTCTCCTTTAAAGCAAATATTACTTCAACAAATGTTGGTCTTCCAAGAATTAGGCACTGGGATGCCTATTTCTCTTCCCCATCCACTCTGGGGAATATACCATATTTAGACCATACAAGTGACATTTCGTTTTTCATTCTAATTTTATTTTTGACCTCTAAAAGTTAAGTGCCCAAGCCAACGAACAGAACAGGTTACTCCACACAAATAGTCATCCCATACCTGTATTTAAGAAGAGCTATCCTTTAGAGCTAGCAGCGTGATGTTGCTTTGTCTCCTATGCCATTTTTATTAATTTGTATTACTAAAATGATTTTGAAACTAAACAACTTAATTCACAAGTGCCAAGACTGTTACCAGCAGGTATCTGAATAAGCAGCGAGGAAAAAGGTAAGACAACAAACTGTGTCTTACCACGTGATGGGAAGGAAAGGTTATAACCGTTTATTCCTCAGCCAATACTGGCCAAATTGCTATTTGTCTTTCTTCACATTTATTCACGTGATATATTTATAGATGGCAACCACATCCCCCCCCCTTCAGACTTAGTTTTGCTTCCTAATTAAATTCAGGAGAGGCAGCAAGAAGTGAAATTTAGAGTTTGCCACTACTGAGCCAAACCTGTACAGAGGGGGCTCTTATTCTGTATTTCTCTTGCGGAAGAGGACTTCAGCTCAGGGCCAAAACACAGGCAGGACGTTCCTGTGATGACTTGTCTCGCTCGCAGATGGGCAGGATCATCCTAAGCCCCGCCAGGTACCTCCGTCAGAAGTTGGCCGCTCCAGAAAAACCCAGGGATTGAAATGATCAGGAAAACTTCTCCTTCTTCCCAAATACACCAAAAATCAACCACAGTCTACAAAAGGTTTACCTTTAATCTGTGTTAGGTGATGCCCACAAAAGGCAGATAATATCATAAAAAGCAGTTTATTAGAGCTAATTGGCGAAGACCACCAAGTATAGACGAAATAAATGTGAAAGAGTGGATGAGAGGACAGTCAGCTTCGGACTGAAAATGGAGGTGTTTGTAGGATGTTGTTACACAAATGAGCGAAGCAATGCCATTGTAGCAGCATTCTTCCTGTCCAGCTGGAACAATTCCTCTCAACATGACACAATAAAATAAAATTTATAAATGTTAATAAATTTTTTTAAAGGTCAGGTCAGTATTTTCTGTAACATGTGTCAGGGGGGAACCAAATACATCTCGGCATCAGGTCACCGTGGGACAGCACTGACATTAAAGAGAGGAGGAACTGCAACTCTTCTAGAAGTGAATTAGCTACGAAATCAGGTTTCCTTCCCCCTCCCTTTCGCTCTGGTCACTCTGATGTGGCAGCAAAGTAATAGAAAGTTTAGAGAAACAAATCCTCAGTATAATCGTGACGCTGATCTGGACCAAAATGGTCAGAAAAGCTGAACAGCTCTTAAAAAAGAAAAGTAAGCCAAAAGTGTCGTGAAATTTCACTGATTTATGCATGATGCACAGAAGAAGGCAGCAGAATGGCAGAGAAGGCAGTGAAGGAAAGGACTTCTTATTAAAGTGTGTTTAAAGTCAAGGATCAGACTGCCCTACTCTTTGAAGCTTGGCTGTAAAAGAAAGGACAAGTAACAGGGATTTCGAGATTTGTTGCCACGTGCACACATCACAGGCTGAAAGGCTGTGATTGCGACGTTCACCCTTCAATGGCTTTGATTCGTCCTCAACAAGGGAGTTATTTTTGTTGATCACTCTGTGATTGTTGCAGGGTGAAGATGACATGTACTGTCAATGGAGGATGTCCAGTTGGTTAAACCTGAGGATCAGAGTTTGTAAGGCAAAAAAAAAAAAAAAAAAAAAAGGTGCAGATCTCATCTCGCTGACACCTCAAAGGCTTGAGACACTCAAATTCACTAGGGAAGGGGGAGAAACAGAGTTGGTGCTGTCATTTTAGCTGATTTTGACAATAGGTTAATCTTTTCAAAGCAAATGTCCTACCAGTCTTTAATGGCTACACACAACTTGATCTCAAATGTAAAATTCTTTGCCCCACCATCTTCTCTTAGAAGATTTCCAGTGGAAGATTCAAATGGAGGGGAAACAGCAATATGAGGGTGCAGTCCATCTGGACTTCAGATTAACATGAGTCACTGGTGTCTCAGCCCTACAGGGCTTGACAGCTTCCTCTTCCCAGAAGCAGCCATGTTTTCATTAATTGTTGTGAAATGCAGTGAAGAGAAATAAAAATAGTCTACCCTCACTGTAATATGCCACTTAAACCGTATTTATTTAAGCATAAAAATAATGAGAATAATTATTCTCATAATAAGTTATCCCAATAATTCTAGTAAAGAAGGTCACTGAGTATTTTTGGATACTTTAATACTTTGCCTAGACAAGTCTAATGGACAGCTGTAAACTCAACGTGGGCGTTGTCAGTTCTTCTCCCTTTAGAGATAAAAAGCTTAATGGAGTTTTTTAGCTTTTCCTTTATGTGCTTCTGTCCCCTCTCCTCCACGGACACACACATTTCAGTGTATTTAAATGCCTTATGAAAAAATTAATTGGCACTGAATGTAAATCTTCAATGCAGTCTTGAAAGAAGACCGAAGGTTCCATTAAAACTAGACATACAACACTATGCCATGGCAAAACCAAACTAAAACAAAAAAATGCTTCTATTTTCAAGGGTATTGAAAATTTTATGATGTAATAAAATTAATGACAAGTGCCCACTTCCTTTCATGATGTCTACTGCACTAATCCTTTGATCAGCTTATAAATAGCAATTCATAGCCCAAGAAGAGTGTCAGATCTATATAAACATAAACCCATGATTAGAAGGAACACATGTAAATACAATGCACACAATCTCAAGACAACATAAATGTTATTAGATCCATTAAATTTCAAGCCTCGTCCAAATTCTTACACATTTTCAAAGCTTCTTTGCCTACAATTAACATTTCAGTTTATAACGTCCAGCCCTTTGCAGACTGGCTCATCAAAATGCTTTATTTTTTGCCTTTGAGCTACAAGCTTCAACTTGGTGTCGAGCCTACAATGGAAGTGACAGAATCAGAAATGGGATTAAGAAGTTTGAGGTAAATGCTATATATCTATTGATGTTTCACTTGGGACTTTAAACCCTGGGACTGACATAGTCTGAGCTTAACCAAAGAAGTTTTTTAAAGTTTATCAATATCAGAACCTTTGATTTTTTACCTGAGACATTATTTGCATGTCATCACGTAATTATAATACACATACGTACTTTATCGCCCTCTTTGGTGAATACTGAAATTATGGAAATTCTAGGATCAATGACAAAAATCAGACAAAACACCCACAAAGCTGAAAGACTTCATGTAGATGGAAAACGGGAAGCAAGATAATTAGGTCACGTCCTTTCTGACATTTATTTTAGTAAGCAGAGAATCAGATCGTTCTCTCTCCTTTATATGCAATTCAGAAGGTGAAAAACTATATTCAGACTGTACTTACCCGTGGATGGAATTTAACTGTGGAAATAGATATTCCCATCTATCTGACATGCAAAACAAGAGCAAATTTCTCACCATAGTTATAAATATCCTATAGGAAAACGTGCAGATTTCATTATCAATTGAGCTTTGTCCTTGTGCATGAGACGAGGATGCGACTGTCCAGTAAATAGCCTGATGAGCCCCTGTTAAGTAAGGCTCATACCTACACGGACACGTGCTCCTGACTACTTATGGTTCACTTCAGATTCTGGACCCTCATCTATGAGACAGAAGGCCTACACGGACACGTGCTCCTGACTACTTACGGTTCACTTCAGATTCTGGACCTTCATCTATGAGACAGGAGAAGAAAGAACAGGGCATGATGGCAAGTTCAATAAGAAAGAAGTAGTTGGCTAAAAAAGACCCTCAATTAAAGCAGTGTTGCAACGATGGCAAGTTCAATAAGAAAGAAGTAGTTAGCTAAAAAACCCCTCAATTAAAGCAGTGTTGCAAAGTTTTAGTCACCTGCTTCCTTAGGGTGAACAAGGCTTGTTTTGTGGGTATTTAAACAAAACTGCCCTTGCCCAGAACCTAAACTGACACTTTGTCCATCCTCTTAAGAAACAACACAT
>NW_009226138.1:28691-47615 GCF_000690835.1 Fulmarus glacialis | reverse complement strand
TGACATGACATGGGATTAACAGGCAAGGCTCCATGGCACTGAAAATTACAGGGATGGGAAACAAACTCCCAAAGCATCAACGATCAGGTCTTATAGGCTACAAATAAGACAGGAATTTAAGCTGTGTGTCTTACTTTGTAATGTTTAGAACATTGGTAACACCTCAAGGGGAATAGAGAGAAGCGAACCAACCCTCACATCTAATCTTTCTATGCAGTTGTGAAATCGGGCAGGTCTAACTGCAGACCTGCTCCAGGGCATCTCACTCCCATTCACACCTTCAGACCTAACTTTTCGTGGTCGCTCTTCCTGAGCTGGATTTATGCTACAGTTCCGCAGCAGCAATTGGATGGAGGAGAACATCAGTGCTCGGCATCGGTTGGGTGATGCTCTCGCTGAAACCATCTCTGTCTTCTAATTCAAGCATTCCTTGAGGACTGATGACACAGCCAAAAGGACCTTTTGCAATGCATACATCGTGGTATTGCGGGTTGAGGACTCTAGGAAAAAGCTGGTTTGAATCTCACACTAACAAAGCTCAGCACCTCTTAGTAATCCATGAACATACGTCTTTTTAATTCAACCTGCTCTGGATTTCCTAAAAATAGACCAGGCAGACTGTATCAGCACTTAGTTACCGCAGTGACTTGTATTATAATAAAAATAATCTGACAGTTCTTATGTTGTGTTTCAAAGACTTAATAGCGTCCTTAGCGCAACCGAGAAATTATTCTATAGAAATACACAAAAAAGGGACAGTAACGTGTGAAAAGAGGGGGTATCTTTTTGGCCTATATGTTGCTGTGCTATTTGTTACAGAGCAAATAGCTAAACAAAGAAAAAAAAAATACTAAGCATGGAAGTTGAAGTACAGTAAACTGTGAAAGGCAGTGATTTTCCAGCTGAGGAACACTGACCATCTCTGCTGGCACCACAGGGAAGCTGTGATAATGCAAAGGCCTGAGGTCACCATCTCAACATATCCGTCCCCACGCGCGCTGGGTGCACTCCAGCATGAGCCAACCCTAACTCCTGCCCCAGAAGGCTCCCTCGAAGCACGCAGGCTTCATCTATCTCCATAAACCAACATTCCCTTTTAAAACCAAAGTGACACTGAAGTCACACACCCCTTGCCAACAATTACGGTACAAGTGCCTTCTGGGCCAGTGGTGTTTTCGAGATGCTACACGAGAGAGACAACCCTTGAGCTTGAAACTTCACTTCTTGCTATACCCCCCGGCCACCTCTATACACCTCCTAGATAAATACTGATGGAGCTGAACAAAGGAAAAAGCCACATTACGCTTTGTAATGATGAACATTAATGGCCTGTGACACAACTGCTCTCTCTGGGGTGGCTTGTCATACAAGGTGAGAATTTTTCCCCCAACTTTCTGATGACATGGATATCAAAAATGTCAAAAGATTTACTGTAAAAAGCACCTCCAGGCCAAGTCTAAGGTGACTTCTATGTTCTTGTTTTGCTTTTCTTTTTTCCCCTCAATATATTTTGCCTCTAAAGGGGAATACTACACACACAATTATAAACCAAAAGCTGCAAGGAAAGGATTCTTACTTACACACCCCCAACCACTCTGCTACTCACAAAACCAGCTGGTTCCTTTTTCTCAGCACACCTGCAGCTGCACCATGGTTCTCTACTTCTTTTTCTTGAGGGTATACCTACTGGTTCTGTATCTTTCAAAAAATTACACTGTATTTCCTATTATGCAATTATTTTGCAAAAATTACTATCCATACTAAAAAAGAGCAACGAAATGACAAGACACAAGAGATGGAAGAATTCAAACATATGCTTTAAATGTCACAAACAGCAAAGATCAGCACAGTAAAAGCCATCAGAAACTGGCAAAAACTGTATAACTGCTAAATATAATTAGGTATTTAATTAGGACATCAAAGCATTACTAATATATCCTTTAAAATTTGGGAATTCAAAACATATAAACTAAACCAAAACCTTTCTATTTCTGTATAACTGTGTGCAAAAAAATCGTCTATAAAAATAACTCCCTATAACTCCCTGAACCACAGTTTCAACACCCTTGGGTAGCGACACCACTTTGTATATGAAAATCTGGGAAAAAAATGTCTAAATAAAGCTCCCAAAATCCACCTCTCATAGAGAAAGGAAGAGGAAAGGAATATATTTTAAAAATCCCCCTCTCAGACTTCTGCTTCAGTGGTTATGTTGGAGCAGCGAACATCCTGGTGGAGATGGAATTAAAGAGCTATTGCAGTGTAGCTTCAACATGGACCTTGAGCAGAAGAAGCCAGGACCATGGCTCTGGAGTGATTTTGCTAGAATGGCTAAATCGGAGGGGTAAGGAAAATGCACGTGTTGACATAGCTGTGCAGAAGAAGCCTGTAAGGCTAGACCAAATTCTCATGCTCTGGGAGACAACAAGTGATGAAGGATTCCTAGCTGGACGGTGCTGGTTGAGAGACCTCCTGACAAACCCTATACTACAAGATATTAGCTTATTTACCTCCTACTTAATCAGTCTCCTTTTTCCTTTG
Source organism: Fulmarus glacialis (assembly GCF_000690835.1). NCBI lineage: Eukaryota > Metazoa > Chordata > Aves > Procellariiformes > Procellariidae > Fulmarus > Fulmarus glacialis. Next base: position 45,074 of record NW_009226138.1, on the reverse strand, counting down.
TCAAACTGCCCCAATTAACAATCAAGAAGTTCCTAATTAGAAACTAAGAAATAAACCCGTGGAAAGGGCGCTCATTTATAAACAGAGGCAAATAGCATCATTTAGCACTGACTTGTTTCTTACAAAGAACTTACAAAGAACAATGGAAACAGGGCAACTACAGTTCTTTCTTAGGCAATTCATTTAAAATACTACTTCACTAAAATAACGGTGTTTGGAGACTACCTGAAAAAAAAAAAACAGAGGTGAAACAATGCAGAAATGCAATGAATCAAATGGTCCGATGTATTGAAGTTGGTACATCCTAAATCAACAAGTTTCAGCAAAGCTTATCTACCCATACCCAAAGGCCTGCATCTCTGATGAAATCAGGCTTCAAAATGTATCCTTGGAGATTTGAGTATAAAAAGACCTGCTAGAAGTAGCAAAGGTTCTGGCAGAGCATGGAACTGATCCTCAAACTCCTAAATTCACCATTTCTTTGCAGCCATAACCAAAAAGCTATGAATGGGTTAAATCCCAGCAGTTTTGTACAACATCTGATTGTCCTACTTACTTGAAGAAGAAGAAAAAAAAATCGTTCCACTGAAATTCCAAAGGGGGAACTCCAGTCTGAAGGTCTATGAAGTGACAACCACTAATGAATTTTGACAATTTGACTTTTTTTCTGTGTTGAACTGCTGGGACTTGCCACCAAACACAGGGAAGTCTTAGAAAATGCCTGTTAGCGACACTGACATCATCTTCTCCCCGAGCCAGGCTCTTCATGTCTGATGCTAATTCCATCTGGAGAGAGATTTATGCCTATTAAGCTCTGCAAAAATCTAATGTCAGCCTCTGTTATCTCATTTTGATTTGGTACGAAAAGGAGAGGAAAACAACATATTTAAAATTGCCTTTATAATTCAGCAGGCCACCTGAACGCAAGACATATCTCCGACAAGATCTACCTGAGCTTCAGGAATGTGAAAGAATTTTAAGAAAGATTTTATTTAATCTTCTTTTTGGAAGAAGAAAAATGTCACTATTGTCACACCATTGGTCTTTTCATCTTTCTTTTTGGCAACAGATGTTAAATTAGAGGAACAATCATTTCTTAAATGCCATGGGCTAGGGGAAATTCTGGGTCATGATTTTAGAGGGTTTGCAATGATATGTGTCCCATCATGAGACTACACATGTACATGCGCTACCCCACAGAAAAAAAAAAAAGATGCAATCAATTTAAACCTCTTAATCAAAAATTGAGGCTAAAAATATAGGATACATACATGATGTTTTAATTCATCTTATTGTTACCCAAATAAATTTCGTATCTGAATGGGTGTGGAGTTTGACTTATCAACATGGGATACTTCTATCTTACACTAGGCTTTGCGACACCAAGGGTTGAAAGAATGTGAAAAGGTGACAGTTCACTGGTATTAATCCTTATGAATCAAGAATATTGCTATGAATTATAGTTAATTTCTGCAGCAGTAATGGGACTGTGGCACATGGTTTCATCAAAATTCAACTTTGCCGATTAAACGATCTTCAGGAATTTGGTTGTTCTACATCAAAATTATAACAGTAGGTAAAGGTCATTGGGAGCCACTCTTCTATTTATTAGACTTCAGATTTTTTTTCCTTTCCCTCCCCCTTTCTTTCCCAGACTAGGCACACGACCAAAGCAACTAAGCATATAAATTTGGTAGTTCAGCCTCCCCTGCTTCATTTGCATCTGTTGATTCATTTGTGCGCGTAGATAAGGTCAACGCAAATTGAAACCTCTGCCTTTTTAAAAAACTTTGTCCCATCTACCATTTAGCACGATCATTTCTCACGCAGAATTAGAGGCAACACTACCTAAGAGAGTTTTTCTCTCCTACTATAGCAAAGCCAAAATGAATAGTAATCCCTTCGGGTTTGAACACAAAGAGGCTTTCTGGATAGCGCTTTATGCAAGATGCACAATACTTTTCAGATCAGGCATGTGTGCAGGGAACCCTGAAATAGCTTTTATTTATCAGCCCTCCAGGCATGTTGCTTATTCTGCCAAGCTTTCGGGAAGGTTTAAGGGCACAGGAAGAATTTATGAAAAAAAACCCACCACCTTCATTTTGTTTATCTAACTGATTTGATTGACATTTTAAAATGATATCGTACTCTCAATAGCTATTGCCTTCAATTCAAAGAACTTAGCTGCATTACTTCAAAGATCATATTTTTAACATTGTAAAACGCTTGATGGTAGGTAATTACAACACATTATCAGAATAACTCTAATACTGTCTATACTACATTACAAATGACAACCAACAATTAAATCCATTACTGCCTTTCATCAAACTAACCAGGAAAAAACACTTAACTATTGGCCTGGGCGTATCTAAAACTGATAATAAGTACCCATTCTGCTTACTTGAACAATAGTTCTCCGTCCTTGACAACTTCTATTTGTTTTTTTTAATATGGAAGAGGTGCCAAACATTTTCTTTAGGAGACTCCTGAAGGATGCACATGGCAGATCTCCTTCCATCAGACAACGAAAAACGTGCGTTTCACATGACTGGAATGGATGCACCTCTTGTGTGACCAGACACACACCAGTGATGGGGACTTTGGGGAAAAAGGCAGATGAGCAGAGGTTGGATGAATTGTTTTATCAGCAGATCATATAGCAACAAGTTTGGCACCTCATAAAGAGAAGAAAGTTTGACCTGGATGAATAGGAAGCAGAAAATACTCCCAAATACTTAAAGAACTAGGAAGAACACTACCTGGGAAGGAGATGAAACAGTAATTTAGGAGCCAGGCAAAGGAAAGAGAGAGAGAAATGCCAATGTTAAGAAAAGATAGCAACTAGCAATCTAGAGATTCCTTGCAATTAATTAACTTTTATTACTTTTTAACAACAATTTGCTTTCAGTTCAGATTACAATTTACACGTGGTGCAGGCCCATTCTGATTTTCAAAGTGAACTGCAAGACCCATTTTTATTAAAATCAATTATACGGTATGTTTCAAGAGGGATGACTTTCACAATTAGGAATGAATTGCAGTGATAAACTGCACAGCCCTGTAAAATAAAACGAAGAATGATTCTAGACTGAAGACTTGTCTCCACCATTTGTAAGGATGTAGCAAAAGAGGATGGTTTTAGTTCCTCCCTGTACCGTTATAAAACTTCAGAGCATTTAAATTTTCCTACTCCGTGTAGCAGTTTTGATTTTCTGTGCTGTGATCTCTCCACCGTCTGGCCATTCACCAGACCACGGCTCTCCATGGTTGTCACTCATCCTCCTCCAAAAGCAGCAGAAGGGTGACTTTCTTCTGAGAGCTCTGGAGATCTATTAGAAGAGAACCAAATCTGACACTTCCCAATATTGCTCTCTTCCTGGTGTACTTTGTGTTATTTCTAGAAGGTATCCAATTTTTCTTTGTATTCAGAACAATGACGTTTCATGTCCATTGAACCTGGCTTAGGACTAAAAATTATCAACTTGGGTATCCCAAAATCAAGGAACAGACAATTTTTGAGGGATCTGCACTTATTTAGCAGTGTTATTTGACCTTACAGTGTGTCAACTTTTTTTTTTTTTTACTTTGAAAACACTCACTCTCTTCCTGTTACTGCAGAGATATGAGTTTACTGAAAAAAGTCACCAAAAATTACTAAAGCCACTAAGAGCTTCAGTCAGAACCTGATCATTAGTACATTTTACAGTATAACACAACACTGCTAGTACGCTGCCTTCTCTGTAGTCTTTTTATCCTATGATAAATCAGCTGGGGCAGCCAAAATAAAACGTAAATAAAAAGAAGTGCTTTTGTGTTCAGAGGCACTATCACATCACTCAGCATCCCTGGTACCACCAGCCACTCCATTAGTTTTAAGTATTATTGCAAGGATTGGTTCTTAAGTCACATTAAAGACTGGAAAAAAAGAGATGCTGTTAGCTTGTGCTATTTTGTAATGTTTGTTTTAGTATTCCACAGCTAAAAAAACCCCAGAAACCAACCGATCTGAAGGTACAGACAGAACTAAGGCGATGGCCTTAACTGGTCCTACTAGGCTCCTGAAATCTCAGGTTGCCACTATCATGAGCAGCAATCCCATCTAAAGGTCCATTTCAAAAATTAAATTCCAGGTGATATGTCACTGTCTGAATTTTCTTCAGGAACAAAAACTATTTACTGGTGTTCATATACTCAAATAAACATCCATAATGCTTAGACAAACTGTGATTCACTGGAGTCCACCTCAACAGACACACAGCTTCATAATCTCCTTTTCATGCCCTGTCCCTGAGCGCAGAAGCATTTAACCGACCATAAAACCTCACACCACAGAACAGCCACCAGTCAGTTGGCTGGTTGGAGTTTGATTGCCAGTTTGAGTTCACGCAGGATTCAAGTTTCTTTTGAAAGCAAGCTGTGCATTTTATAAGCCCTGACTCACCTCGCCGGCCCCCGCCACAATAATCTGAACCAATTCATCGGTCTGCCTGGGCAAAGCACGGGCAGCAAATCAGTCACTGCCGCTGCCTGCAAGTTTGTGTTGGAGAGGTGTGGATTAATGGAAAAAAACCCTCTTTTTTTCCCAGATCTTTTTTTTAATTCTGCCAAACAAATTTGCAGCCATCATAGGGGTACCTACAGAAGATACTGAGCACACCCTTGTAAAATTGTAGAGTTAGCTGGATGTTAGCTACGCACACAGTTTTACATGGAAACAGAGCTAAAAGAAAGCCAAAGAATTTCAAGTATATCAGACTCTCTGAAGGAAAAATACATATTTATATTAAAAAAAAAAGTATTTAGGCGTGGAAAACGTGCTAGTGGAGTTGACTTTCAGAAGCCTTGGCTAGCAGGCTGATGGGTAAGGAAACACTCTAACGTAAAATTATTTGGTCCGGTGACATGATGTGAGAAATATAAGAGGAATTCCCCAGACTACTTGCCATACCTGGTATTGGAGAAGAGCCACTAAATGAATTTTATCAAATTTATCCTCTTCCTTCTTAGCACCAAAGATTTGCTGGTGTCTGTAAGACCCTGGAAGACCACAGTAGCTTCTGGTGGTGAGTTGACCTTGGCCAACTGCCAGACCCCCCACCCAGCTGCTCTCTCACTCCCCCTTCTTCAACAGGACAGGGGGGAGAAAGTAAGATGGAAAAGCTTGTAGGTCGAGAAAAAGACACAGAGATCACTTACCAAATACCGTCATGGGCAGAATAGACTTGACTATTTTACTTTTTAACTAAAATATTAACTAGAATTAGTAATAATATGATAATCGTCTATAAATCCAGATTTTTATAACTCTATTGATTTTACCGTAAGTGTACTACTACTTATTGTTCTATATTGATTAGACTAGTAAAACACCAGTTAGATTAACAATAAATTCACAGGTCCATATACAAGACGTGCCGGCTTTTGTCCATGTTAAAACTTTTTTTAACACTACCACAAGCTGGGAAAGTCAAAAATAACCTTCTTCCAGTCCAACATCAACTACTGTAATTGCAGGAAAACCCATGATTATTCTTTGCACAGTATGAAATCAGCACTTTTTGCCAACTTCTTAATCCACATCCACCAACCATGCTCACCATCTCTTTCGCAAAGAACCAGATGAGAAGATCTACACAAGGTTTGCTGGTGTATCTCAAGACTTGCTGCCATTCCCGCTGCACTTAGCGTTCAGTGTGGCCTCACCTTGAGTGCAGTTCTGGGCCCCACAACTTAAGAAGGATCTGAAGGTACTTGAATGCATCCAGACAAGGACAACAAAGCTGGTGGAGGGGCTGGAAGGAATGTCCCATGAGGAGCGGCTGAGGACTTTGGGTTTGTCTAGTTTGGAGAAAAGGAGGCTGAGGGGCAACCTCATGGCTCTCTGCAGCTTCCTGAGGAGGGGAAGCGGAGAGGGAGGTGCTGATCTCTTCTCCCTGGGATCCAGTGATAGGACGCATGGGAATGGTTCAAAGCTGCGCCAGGGGGGATTCAGACTGGACATTAGGAAGCATTTCTTTACCGAGAGGGTGGTCAAACACTGGAACAGGCTTCCTGTGGTGGTCGATGCCCCAAGCCTGTCAGTGTTTAAGAAGCATTTGGACAATGCCCTTAACAACATGCTTTAACTCTTGGTCAGCCTTTAAGTGGTCAGGCAGTTGGACTAGATGATCACTGTAGGTCCCTTCCAACTGAAATAGTCTGGTCTATTCCAACACACAACTCGGGTCTTGTGATGCAGCATCCAAAAGGAATAAGTAAGTCACTGAAAACTCATATGATATCATAAATCTGTGCTTACGCTCTAATAAAAGTGTTCAGCAATATGGGGAATCTTAATCGTGCTCCATGAGAACATGAGTTAAATACTAGAACTAAACTTAAGCAGCACTTCCGTTAAGAAATGAGCTAAAACTACTTTGTTGGCTTGATGAACATAATATGGGTTAGAAGTAATTCATTATCATGGAATTGAATTAACACTGTTCTCAGCTATTCAGCGTAAGTTCTTGCAAATGTCAAAATTTCTATGTTCCTTCAGGTTGTATGTCATCCGAAGGAAAGGAGGAGCTGGAGACATGTGAAATTTCTGACAGGCTGTTGATTTCCCGTATGGGTGAAGAATGTTTGAAAACTCAAAACTTGACTGATCTGCTGAAGCACATTCTCTGACAGACAATATAAAATCAATGCATCACATATTAAGAGTTTTTTTGGCATGTAAGAGTTTTTGTTTGTGTGGGAGGTAGGGGGGGGATTGCTTTATTTTCTGTCATCGAAAATGAACAGCCTTACCTTAAGGTTTTTATAAACTGTCATCTTTAATCAGACACACAGAGCAAGACTGTCAGTTCTCATAAAGCATCGGGGGAAAAAAAGCACAAAATGTGAAGCTGTTCCCCATCCCTTTCCCATGCATGTGTCCCGTTCCTGCGATGGCCTCAGTCAGAACTAAACCTTTTCTTAGCAGTGTCACAACAACAAGCTCTTCTGAAATGCGTCTTTATAATTCAGCGACGCAGACTTTATGAGAGCTTGTCAAAGAGAAAAGAGTTAGGATTCGCCTGCAAGAAACATTCATTCCCGCTGTTGACAGATATAAAGTACTAAATGTCAACAGCAAGGGACTCATCAACTAAATGTCTTCTAAACACTCATTAAACCAGGGGGAAAAAAAAAAATTCAGTAGGTGGGTGTCAAATTGCTCCCTTAAGATTTCAATTCGGGTCAGTTGAAGTAAACAGCGAGTGTATGAAAAGTTGCATCAAGCATCTGCCACGCTGAAGGATGAGTATTAATGATTCCAAAATGAAGATGGGAATATTAAGCATCACGGTGACTACTGGTACCGTAATGAGAAGCAGGAGTCGAGATCTCCCGACCCGAGCCCCGTCTGCCTCACCGCACCGCCGAGCCTGCGGAGAGGCACCACCTCCCTGCCTCCATAGCCTCCCTCGCTAAAGGGAAGATACTGCCTGCCTTGCAGAAGCGAGATTTAGATTAACTAAGTGATATTTTTTCCCTCTCTTTGAAGATAAGGGATATGTGTGAATCTAAGACTTAAAAAAAATAGTATTCATGAAATCTGGATGGTTAGATTTTTAAGGAGTCACTGACTTTAAAAGTTGGCAAATAATGTTTTCCTGTGTACATAACAGCATCTCAGACTTTTTTTTTTTACTTAACCCTTTATCCTCTGAACATTATTCAATCTGAAATACAAACTTCACGCAGTCAGCGTTGTCAGTTCTCTCTCCCAGCTTGAGGAGGTCTTATCGATTTCTCTAAAATCAAGTATTTTAGGTTTGATTTCAAAAAGCTAAAGACATCAGCTCTCACTACTTAGCACTATCTGTGCCCTAGGATTATTAGACATTTTCCATCTACTTCAATAATAATATACACCCCTTAGACTGATAAAATACCACATATTTTTCTTAACATACTTGGTATCATTTAACATAGTCTAAACATACTAAATATAACTAACAAACTAATCTGATTTTCACACTCCTTTTGCTTCCCAAATAACACATTCCCCACATTATCAAATATTAATTTTATAGTACACAACTACAAGATATTACAGCATATTTTAAAATCAAATTAATTGTTTATTATTATAGCTGTACAAATATACTAATAAAAGGGATTATCAGCAAGGTACACACGGGTTCTTAGTTATATACATAGCTTTGTATCAATTACAGTTATGTAGTTATGAACGTTGCTCAGCTGCAGCAGCAGTTGATGTTCGTAAAGACCAAAGGACTTCAATGCCCCATAGGAACCGATGACAACTTTGCCATCCCCTCCCAACATTTTCAAAATAAACAGGATTTAAAATCTACATACAGTACCTTTTATCTTGACATATCCTGAATTAAATAGAAGCTTGACACGATTATTCCCAAAGCATGGAAAGCTAAAACATCACTGCTAATACATATGTACCCTGCGTGTATGTACATATTCTGTAGGCTGTTCACCTCCCTCCCAAGGACAGGTTACCAGCGGAGTCTGAAATTTGACCTTCAGCAGTTCAGAGCTGATTGCCACCAGTTGGTGAGGAACATGCTGATATCAACAGGCAGCAAAAGTAAATTACTATCCTCCTTGATTATTCCCTAAAGCATTTATTTTATTTATTAAAAGAGCAATCACTCTTTTATTAGCATTAACATAGGAGGAAGAAACAGGAAATTCCAAAAATGCTATCAAGTAAAAAGCTACTGCTTTAAATGATGGGGACCAGTATAGATGAACATAATAATTTAAATGTTAAATTAAAATGTCAAATTTTACCTGCTCTTTTCCCCCTACTCCGACCAATCTGAAATACCAAGAACTAGCAAACTTTGCAACGCCTTGGACCATGCACACACCCGAGCGCTAAACTTCAGTTTTTGCATCTCAATCAACATCAGCAGAGTCAAATCAGTAATTTTGCCTTTCCTTTTTCCCTTTCTTTTTTTTGGCTACTCTAATAAATCAACACTTCGTTTTTCACTTTCTTACTCTCCAGACTTTGAAATCAAAGGCAGTGATTAGAATATCACTGACTCGTTGCAGTTCTTCCCATATGAGCAAGGGGAAGATCCCCCAAGACAGACACTGCCCACCCGACAGAGAGGTGAAGGTGCCAAGTCAATGTAGCCTCTCCAGTCCACTCCTTCACAAGGACACAATCTTGCTTAGAAGCGACTGCTTCTTCCAAATCAATGAACACTTTGCTTTCTCCTCCATCTTGCAACCCTTTAAATTGCTGCTTGATCTTAATGAAGTGTGGCTGATATTAATAAATGGATACCCTTGCGGCCTTAATACCCAGTATCCAAACAACGTTCAACTGAGTTAGCATCAGCGGTGCTTTCACGATTCAAAATGCCATCATCCCCTCCATCTCCGGTCCCTCCTGTCCCTCCCCCTTAAGCCTCAAGACTGCAGACATCTGTTCTTCAATTGTCTGGTAATAAACATACTCTATAAAGCATATGTAAAATGATTATTACCCTGAAGAGCCAAGTGCCTTTCAAATGCCAGCTGAAACAAATAAACAAACAAAACAAAAAAATCCCCACCAAACAAATGTTACAACAGACATCACTCAGGCTGTTCAATATTCCACAATGGAAGGGCTTCAGTATTGGTCCCGCACGTTTCCTTCCTCCAACGGGAGACGTTAGTCCATAGACCAGTAACACCAGCGCTTTCACGATCCAAGCAGATGCTGGTTAGCAGCGAAGGATGAAGAAAGCAACTGGACTCTTTTGGTAACTTTTATACTTTGACACCTCCCGCAATATGTAATTAAGGAAAATCAGATGTGTATTCCTCTTCAATTTGTAAGTGCAATTAGTTTTCATATGTAGTCAGTAAAATCTATTCCCAGGAATCATCCCTGCCAGAATACCCACTTGTCTTCCAAAAATTCAGTATTCATTTATTACGTGTGTGGCGGTGTCATTAAGTCCTGGTAATTAATCTGGGGCTTGGTGCGTCTCAATTGTCCTAGTGGAAATTAGGGACCCACATTCCAAACGGTGCAACATCTCACTTCCCAACGCTGGCTCATTGCTCTAAACGAATTAGAGTGAAGGAAGACTTTGAAAACCATTCCTATGTATTTGCCCTCACACTCTCCATGGTTGTAAGTTAAGAATTTCTCTAAACAAACTCTCATTACTGGAGATTCGGAGGTTAATTTACAGCCCCTGCTGACTCTGTCTTCTTCAAAAGGATCTGGAGCCAAGCTCAACCTCAGTTTCTAAATAAAAAAGGATCCAAAAAAAGGGTATTATAACCAGTAAACTTAACACTGTGATTGTGCAACTCTCTGATGTGATAGACAATGACACTTTTCATATCAGTAGTACAAAAAAAGAGAAACTCAGACTGATGAATATGAATGCTCCAGTTACAACTCTCCACCTAACATTACTGTGCTGAATTACATTTTAAAGCCATCACTTAATGCGATGCTCAGGCTTTAAATCATCACACCAGTGTCTGGTTTCTCAGTGATCCAGTTAGCTTAATACTTTTAGAAGCAGTCAGCTTCCTAATAAAATCAGCTGGCCCATACAGTGCTAAAACTTCTCTGTCAATATATTTATGTGAACTTGATAAAAATAACAAAAAAACCCCTCCACCCTTCTAAATAACATATTGATCATTTTGAATTCAAAACAGATTCATTTTAAGCCTGTACAAGCGACATCGATGAAAGATGATTGAGGCGGGCCATAAAGAACCTTGACAACAAATGGAAAATAAAGCAAGTGAAAACTTCACACCTCTACAGCAATTACATCCTCGAGAGCTTGGCACTTAATAGAATAACGTCTAGAAAAGGGCAACAAAGATCTAACCAACAAGGAATGCACACATAAGATGATGTGCTAGAAATTATTGCAAACGTCAGTATTTTAGCAAATCCACCATATTCAGTATTTTACAACCACAGCCAGCATCATACAACCAATTTTAACAGGAGTCGATGGGTAAGCCAGTTTGCTGGTAGGACAGGTCATTGCTATCAACTCCCATCAGGAACAGAATTCCCTGCAGGGAATCATTATCACCAAACGAAATCCAGTCCTATGGTCATCCCAGATACGCTGCATTCCATGCATCAAGTGCATGCCGAAGTTGAGGATCACGAGTTAAAACTACGAGAGCAAGGACTCATGCTAAATATTTACTCTGTCGATCATTAAGGTGGCTAAAAATCACATTTTAAAAGTTTCTACACCCGAACTCACCCCATTCTGCAGTGAGAAAAGGGTAAGCTGGGTCACCAAGTATTTTCTTTCTCTTGATGCAGTTATTGATGAACTACTCAACACAAGGAAGTTAAGATGTTGCAGATGGTTGGCATGAAAAATATATTGTACGCAGATACCTTAATGTTGATGCAATTACTTTTTATGAAGCAAATTATTTCTACTGCCTACCTTGCAAGCTGGTAATGAAAGTGAAGTGTTTGTGAGAAGTGCTATTTAAAGCACAGCACTCATGTTTGACTCCGATGGCAAAAAAACGGGGGAAAAATTAAGCAGGAAGGCAAATAGAAAGAAAGAAGTATTTTCACCAGTTTCTAAATCAATGTGAAGTACCTCATCAATAAAAATAAGAGCATCACCACCCCCCTCTGTGCTTGAAAGAAGCCTGTAAATTCATTAAAGATGAAGAGATTGAAGTCCATATCATAGTGGTCATATCTTGAATAGCATATTGCATCTTAACCATTGTCCATTTTTTCTCATAATAAAATGGCTGAAAACCATAAATTATGCTCTAGCAAATTTATTTTTAGCACATTTCTTCCATTTTAAAGGAGAAAGAGGTTGAAACAAAATGTGCTTATGAAATTATCCATTTAATTATGGGCATCCGGCAATAAATGAAGAGCGTACAACATACGTAACCCTTTTTTCAAGGAAAGTTCTGAAAAAACGTAACAAATTTTAATATGTCCTCACAAGCAGATGCTTTTCTCAAGATTATTCCAATATCTAGTGTCATATCAGAAATTTAAATTTGGAGGAATTTACACACCTTCCCTCTGCGTTTTTAAGTCCTGAGAAGTCACAAATGACCACATTTCTCAGCTACCAAGACGGCAGTCAGAATACTCCTTCATCTGGGGATCAGATTCCAATTACTTTTTATTATTGCTTGTTTTTAACGCTGGAGAAATGTGCCCCGTTGCCTAAGTGACTCATGACAGTGGGTAATTCAAACAGAGCCAAGGAGGGAAATGCTCTCTAAAGGTTCTAGTACTGAAAAGAAAAGGACATGTCCGACAATAAAGGAAAACCCTGCAAGGAAAAAGCAGAGGTGGAAGATTGACATGAACCGAGAAAAACATCGTATTATTTAATTCCAGCAAAACTAAGAAGATGAACTGTTAGATTGCAAAGTAAAAAGAGTAAAATTAAAGTATCAGAGGTGAGTGACTTGGTGAGAAGTGGCTTATTACAGACTTGCTCTGTTTTACAGTTCCAGCAGTCCTTGATGAGTATGAATTTCTAAGATTTTAGTAACTGGCACAGCACTTCAGATCAGGCATTTAATTTGCAGTCCATAGACCATACTTGTTCTATCAAAGAATGAACTTACCTTGCAGTTCATAAAGTATCCTTCTGATTTTTTAATAAGCATAATGGACAATCAGCAATAAACAATTTGTGACAGGCTGCAACTAAACTTCTCCCAACTTGGGTCAATAATAAATTACACTGTTCAACGAAAAGGGGTCACCCAAGCAAGCAATCCCACTTGGTATGCTAATTTTGAAAAAGGTTAAAGAGCATCGGCAACAAGCTCAACTAGCAGTTACTTTTTACACGTGTGCACATCAACAACTTTACAGCAAACCCATTGCTGTGGGATGTTATCTCAGAAGTGGCAATGTGCCCAAAAAGAAAACAGGTTAATTCTGCTTATTCTGATTATTTGCACGTGTAAAAATAGGTAGAAAAGCCTTACTTACCTGAGGAGGGGATGAAAGATGATAGTAATGTTCCTGGCTCCTGGTTTGCAGACAAACTTGGATCCGCCACCTTCAATTAAGTTATCATCTGGTCCTCCTGGAAAATAACATGAAACAAGTTGTCTAACAGATCTGAACATCCCTTGAATTTTAGATAGTAAGTGATAATTAAACACTTAGATCTGTCTGTAAATGCTTCATTCCTGGTGAAAGACCAGTAATTAATGTGAAGATACGCTCTTTCTATCCTCTTTCTGCTCAGAGAAAGTACTCCTCATACAATAGGAAAAATACAGATAGTATTTATACATTACTTCAGGCTCCTCTTTCCATAGTTAGTGACAGTATTGCAGAAAGACTGATAAGTGCAGGTCTCCTACAGCACAGGACCCAGTTTCAAATGCAGAAGAGTTTCCCAGCCACATGAGATGAATTTCTCAGTTGGGCTGAAGTCCAATGTACTGCCCAGAGGTGCTAACATGATACCCATCACACAGATGAGAGATGCCCAGATACCATTAAGAGACTTGAGCCTCATGGTTCTTCAAAACATCACCCCACTGACAAATAGGGACCTCCAGCCTGAAGTTTCAGTGACTTTAGCAGCTTTTGGAACAGCCTAAAACTGAACAAACAGCTCTTAATTTGCACATGAGCACACACTTAAATTATCCTTTCTCAAAAGCACAAGGGCCTTCACCTTGTGTAATAAACACCCAAGGTCTTGTCCATGTGGATATGATGTCTTTTGAAGCACATCATGCTTGGAAAGGGTTTTAAGAGCAGTGCTTCCGTATTGCTGTACGGAAGGCTCCCACACCTCTGACTGATGATGCCACCATTCAATCCCTTGGAAGGTAGCTTGGTTTTGATTGCCAAGGGCATGACATTTTAAATTATTTATTACATTTAACACTCCTGGGTCTCTCAGGAATCCGTGTCCTACACAGAGTCTTGTAATTTCCTAGCAGAAGTCTCTGTTGCCCAAGTTCCAGTTCTGTACAAACAGGTTCTCAGCTACGTGAAAAATAAACTTCTTGAGTTTGGCACACTCCTTGGTATTAAAACAGAAGCTCAGAGAGCATTATTTATACACCTCAAGCCCAGACCGAAGGACTTGGAGTGGCATGAAAACACCCACCTGCATCTCATCACATCTGAACCAAAGTTACTTCCATAGGCAGCTCCTAACACCAAAATACTTTAAATTAGGATATTGAGACAGAAAAAAGGGGGGAGGGCCAATCTCAATTCACTGAAACCCTTGCATTTCCTGATAACAAAGTCCACTTGTTACCCTTCCAGAAGAAAACATTTTTAGGAGAACAGGCCAGATGCCCCGCACATAAGCAAATAACAGCATCAGAAAAAAAAAATCTCGTCATGAAATTAGCAGCAATTCAGCACATAGTCCCCTGTATTTTGGTCATACTCCCTTGTCACAAAGCACAGACGCATCATCTTGCTGGTATCATCTGACAAGTAACCCTATCAAGTGGGTTTTTGGGCTAAAAACCTCAAATAACCACAACTATGAAATTGGGGAAAGTCTGTATATCCGAAATGTTATCAAGTCCTTTTCATTTTGCATGTGAACTCTCCTTAATGATTGAATAATAATAAATACAGAACCTAATCACATTATTATGATAGCTTTGTAGGCAGGAAAATGACGAAGTACTTGAAATCAAAACACCACCAGCAGATTATTGAATTTTTTGACCCTGACATCTGTCTGCCTTGAAACGAGAAGAAGAATGTCTCCAGATCGGAAAGTGTAAGAAGAACAACACAACCAACGAGTAAGTGACTCCGATCTTCTTTTCTAAGTGAAGTTTATATGCTTTAGGCCATTACCTGCAACGAATCTACAAAAAAAGCTCTTTGATGACTTGATTTAATTGACCCTCCTGTTAGCAACCTCACAGCAACGTGGAGGACCGAGCAGGTCACCGACACCAGTTCTTCCACACCTAAACAGTCCCTCCAGGCCAGGAGTGTTTTGTACAAGAATTCACAGCACTGCTGTTGATTCAAAGATGCTGTTTCGGTGCCCTGGCATAAGGGACAATATTAAATTCCCTGTGGAGTTGGAAATGCATGCAAACTCTGGATACCTGCAGTCGCAGTACTTCCACAAGCTGATTCTGCTTCCCAAATGAGCCGTTGGGACACGGAGCTTCTTGATACTGTCTACACTAGCATAAGGACTCATGAAGTGCAAAGAAGCAGCTGAGAACAAAGTTTATAAAACTTTACTGATCGTATTTAGAAAGAGGTAGCTCTTAAAAACAAAAGTTCAGGAATTTCATGTTGCATTTTAAATAGTTAACTTGCACAATGTGATGGTTTAATGGTGGAAAAAAGAGGCGCAACTTCTAGGAAAAGAAAATCATTCATTTCCCCTATTAATGTCAGACCCTGCAATTTCCAGTGGGGTCTGTGTCTTCTCTGACTTATTGAAGAATGCATTCAAGCATGAACTACTGAGGCATGAACTAGGAAATACAGGCTCAAATTAAGAAAGGGGTGTTATTCTTGTTACATCAAGTCACCCTGCACTAATCAATATTATTGACTGGGATGAACTCCATAGCAAGGAATAAAACAATCTGTCTTATCTGCTTGGCCATATTATGTGAGATTTGAGAAGAATACAACACTGGCACCGAGAGAAAAAGATGCTTTTACATCTTCTCTGCTCTTAGCTTTCAATTAATAATAATGATTGCTCTGCATGTAGGTGTAAGCTACGAGGAGAAGTAATTTTGTTTATATTTAAATGAAATACACTGAGATGTAAATCTTATTCCTGGTGATGCCCCATACATACCAACAACAACCCAGCACTGCAACAGTTCTTGCTAATGCCAGCAGCCTGCACAGCACCTCTTACCTCTCTCAACGCTGCCATCGTACCTCTACGGACCCTGAACTAAGCTGCCATAGCCCAACAACAGCACGGCTCCATTCCTGCACGGCCACAGGACAGAAAAGCAAATGCTGCCGTTTACCACAATCCACAACGCAGCAGTTTTGTTATGATAGCCATTGGAGAACAGCCCAAACTGGAGCAAGAAAGAGCTTATGATCTCTTTGCCTGGATATTCAAGTGGAAATTCAAGGGGAAATCTCTAGTGGGGACTCTCCCTGACTACATCAAGGTCTGAAATGTGCATTTACATTGACCAGCCAATGTGACACCTCCACTGCAGATGATGCCCTGTGCTGGAGACCCAACAAACATGTCCAGAAAAATACACCGTGAATATCCCTTCATCCTTATCGATTCCTACCAAGAGCATCTCTTGCAGGGAGGCGAATGATCATTCATCCAAAGAAACCAATACCAGGCAGCTCCACAGGAAACAGGTACCAGATGAAGG
>NW_009226138.1:2048-28679 GCF_000690835.1 Fulmarus glacialis | reverse complement strand
ATGCCCGTTGGTTTTTTTTTTCTTTTTTCCTCCTTATCAAGATGACTATCAGAGAGGCAGTTTGCACAGCCTCTCAAACAAGAGCTAAGCATGCAAACACTGTACTGCTGGGCTGTCCCAAACCGTGCCACATACACATCAGCAGACTCCAAGAGAAGAAAACTATCCGCCTCATTAGGGAAAAGGAGCTGTAAAGACTAATTCCCAGTGAGCACTGAAGGTTTTCAACTGTATGTAAGTGCTCAACTTTATTGCCATGACACCTCACTATAAGCACCGACTATGGGACTAACCATCCATGATCACTGATGTACAACACCATGATGTACACAGCACTCCAATAACCATCTGGACCGAGTATACATCATTGCTTCAGCAACGCCACACTGCAGAAACCTTTCATTTGGGTTGCGCAGTTTGGGGGTTTTTTTAGTGTAAGGCAAGAAACTATGATAGCCACATTTCATAGGCACTAGGAAAAAACCCCAAACTTTCACAGCTGTGAGAAAGTACTATTGTTGTAGGTACTATTGTTGTAGCAGTTCCTTCTGAAGAGCACCAGCTTGCAGATTTAATTTGTCTAGTAATAAATTATGAGACCAAAAAAAAAAAAAGAAGAAAAACTTTTGAGGTGAAGTGCAATTTGTCATACACACATATCCTCACGCTGTGCTAGCAATGAAGTGTGCCCACCTGAATACTGCTGCGAGTGGGAGTCAGAGACGGGTCCATTAGTAACGCAGCTGAATGTTTCTGAAATGGAGCCTAAAATGTCATGCTTCAATATGAAAAAGCATTAGATTACCAAGAAAGCTAGAATCTCTGCATGCATTTAAAGTCTGAACAAACATTAAGAGTGCTTCAAGTTTTCTATTCTGCCTAGTATTTTAAAAAGTTAAATATTCGTCACGGATATCCCAGGTTTACTGCTAATGTCCTGTTATCTACATAGAGAGCAGGTCTCAGAAGGATGATGGCAAGATTTCTTGTGCCAGAAGGAATGTCCCCAGAAAAATGGGAGTTTATTCTGCCATGACGTAACTCAAGGTCAAAGTTGCCCAGCACAATTTGAGGTATGTCTGGACTTTGCTAATTTACTCCGTATGGAAAACATACTGAAGCACATGATAGAAATGCTAAGGATTAGCATTCTTCAGAAAGCGTCTCAGAGTGCTCTGCAAATGAATTAAACAACTTCTTGGTATTCCTATAACTAGTTTGTGTACTGAAACAGTACCGAAGGCAAACCTTAAGTTAGATACGCGCCATTACCACAAATCATGGCTCCTCATTTAAAGACACACTGCAAGGAGTTTCCTGATCCATAATTTTACAATTAATATAATGCTGGTTACCTTCTATAACCAAGGACAGCCGTGTCTACAGAAAAGGCTTGATCCTACTTTGCAAAAAAAGATCACACTGAGACACATCCTGCTATTTCCCCATTTATCAAGATAACTTTTCTACCACTAAATTTTTTTTAAAAAAAAAGAACAAAAAAAAGAACAAACCTCCAAAAAAACAGAGATGATAACAGTGTTTATATTTCCTTTTCCTAGATTTTTGGGGGTTTGTTTAGTTTTAGGGTTTTTTTTAATTGAAATAATTTTCTCTATAAACGTCCAAGATTTATATGGAAGTTACTAGTCTTCAACAACATGTCTGAAGAGGAATCACACACTACTCACTCTCTTGATCTGTTCCTTGAAGGATGTGAAGACATCAGAGAGAAGGTATCAGCATCTTGTAAGAGGCTGCTTGCATCTTTTAAAATCATAGTAAGTAATAAAGTAACTTATTTTTTTTTTAACAACAATGTAAGGAAAGGTCTCTCTGTCTCGAAGATGTGTACTTTTAAAAGGTGAGATGTCTTACACTGTCACTTCAGAGCACCATAACACGTTGCCTCATTGTTTTGGAGCTGTATTTGTCTTAATGCATTTCATCCTCAGCCCTGATACACTTAAAATCCTATCAGACAGAAGAATTTTTCAGACGCAAAGATATTTGGCTAATAAGTAAACCCCTTTCCAAAAACATCCAAGAAATATTAATTTGGTCTCAACGGAAACAGCAAGCACCCGAAAACCGTGAGGACCGTAGGCAAAACTCTGTTTGCTCTCTTCCCCTCCGATCCCCTGTGTCAGTACAGGACAACTTCATCAATCTCTCTGCGACTGCAAACTTTTCAGTTAAACAGGTTCCAGGCACGTAGTGAACAATTCTTCGGCACCTATCTGTGATCAAAGCGCCTTTCCTAGTGAGCCACTTCACGTTAATCTGCGCTACCGTAAAAAGAATAAAGAAACAGGGCTTTGAAGCCACAACAATCAAGCAATCAACACAGCTTGCAAATCAATGCCACCTCCTCTACTCCGAGCATCAGAGCAAACTTATAGGAGAAAAGGAACCAGTTTAGATGTTATGGTCCTTCCAAAAAGTTCTTGATTACGTGGAGATCAACAATATAGTTATTACCTGTATACTATCTTCAAGGTATGGAAATACAGATTTTCTTTCAGAATGAAAGGGAAGACAGCAACAGCTGCCCAAAGAGAGCAAAGTAGGTTGTTGTTATAAAACAGAGCTCAATAGAAAAAAGTCATCGATCTGTGCTATTACAGAACAATAACTGTGGGGGTTTATAATGGAAGCCTCCTCCTTTTTCGTATTTCTCTGTACATTAGGAGTCTATTGTCTTACAACTGCACCCACTTCAAGCCACGCACAACACAAGCACCAGGTCCTGGGTTTGCTATACCGATTCGCAGCAGTGACTCACCGTATCGGCATGCACATTTAAGTTCTTTTTACAGGAAACAGACATAACTGATCTTCTCAAATCCTTTTGCATGTCTTGAATCATCAAACTTAACTGCATTCAGGCCATTTTTCAAACTGCTCTAAGATACCTGCTTTAGGAGAGCCCACATGGTGCAGTGCATGCTTGAGTGAAGGGCTCAGCAACCAGCCGTCCTGGCACTTGCTTTCCTACACCGTCCGACCTCAGCAGGGAAGAGGGAAGGGATGGGGAAGGATCTGGTCCACTCTCCAGACCAGTCTCCACCAGGGAACAAAGCACATAGGGAATCCAGCATCCTGCACCTAAAATTAGCTTTTGTGAGCGCTTCAAGCGCCTTGACCTTAGACAGGCAGACCTATAAGCAGTGCGACAGAATCTAGATAGGTCTTCCCTGAAGCTGAGTAGGTTCACCCAAGTGAACAAACACAACAGAAACCCCAGAAGTGTCCAGCCCCGTGTTTCAACCAGCCTGTGTTTCCAAGCCAGCTCCACAGAAAATAATCATTAAACTTCCAAATCCATAGACCCTTCTTTTTGAACAAACACCGCCTTTGAAGACTTATGCTTTTATTAAGAATACTGTTTGGCAGACAGCCTCGAAACATTGCACTTTCCTGCTGGTGTAGGTCAACTCTGGGTTAATGCTTTTCTGTTTCCGAGTCACGTTCTCTTCCCTTCTTTGCTGGACTCCTATGAACTATGTGCAGGAGCTGTTATGGGTTTGCAATGCGACTGGAACTGAAACTCAGCACTCCAAGTAAAGCAAAGGTTATTTATAAGTGAACGATACAAAATTCCTCTAGAAAGCCCTTCAAACACCAACGACTTCAGGATTCCACGGACTAGACAAGAGAGATCTCATCTTCTAGTGGCATCTAGTGGATTCTTGCAGGCAGGCTGTTCTGTCTACTCCTACGTAGCAAGAATGTTCCTCTGTCCTCTTCACCCACAAACTGCAGCAGAGAGAGCACTACACGTCTGGCAGTGCCATACCTGCCCGCTGACACAGCGCGTGGGGCTCCCATTCCCTCCCTCTCAACAGGAGGGAGAGAGGTGAGATGCACCAGGCAAAAAAAAAAAAAAATCCACACGTTATCAAGATAGACAAGAAAAAGCTCCGGCCAATACTTGATTACTTCCTTGCTTGAGGGGAGAAGCAATTTAGCAAAGGTTTCTGACAAAGGAAAGATTGCATTTCTTGTTTGCTTCTCAATCACACGTTCTTTTTTTAATCATGGAAGCTGTGATTTTATAGACCAGGCCATCAGGAGTAAGGGACTGATGTTTAAAAACACATAGGCACCCTGCCTTCTACCAAAATCAACAGAGATCAGAGAGATGATGACATCGGCACTACAAGAGACCCAAAATCAATGGGAATTAGGTGGCTAACTACTTGTAAAATACTGGCTGTCAGTCCTTGGGGCAAGGGCTCTGCAGTGGTAGGAAGGGAGCTGTGAGATGATTAACTGTCTCAAAGGGCAGTAGGCTGTTCCCAGCTTCCAGTCTGTCCATCACTTGTCACTGGCACTGAACTCTGCACAGGAGACACCAACGCCGCCGTAGCCAAGTACAGGTACAGCCTAAATCCACATGGACTATATACTTTGATCTGTTCAGTTCGTTTGTGAATATTTTTCTTCTTCGATAGAGAGGTGGGGTGGGAATTAAGACGAAAAAGATGTGAAGTGGGGGAAGAAAGACAAGGAAACTGACCTTTAAGGTTATAAAGTACATCACATTTCATTTCCATAGTATTTCCTTAAGCGAAAAAAATCTCAGCAATTCTCCCAGCAGCAGCGTTTGGAGGGATGCTCCCTAACACAGGTTGCAGAGCAGCTTTCCAACCTAACAAGCTTTCACTGGAAAAACACAAATGGGCAGAAATTCAGGCAGGGCTCCTCGCTGGTTGTCAGTTTGCCTCATGGAGCAATGGAGCTCTTGTGCCGGGGGACCAGTACAGACACAGGAGTCCAGAGCTTCCCAAATATGCAACAACCCTGTCTGCTGTGGGGTTGGGACCATGTCAGTCACCACAACGATCTAAAAATCCCAACTGAAGTCACATCAAGTCTGACGGCTGGACCATCACAAGTCCCTTCCAGGTATAAAACTGGGAAAGAAGAGAAGCTGTAAGCTTGCGTTCAAGTTCGTAAAGCACACACTCGGCTTCAAACCGTGCTGAAGGAAAAATAATTTCCAAAAGCAGGAGAGGCAATACTGCCACAAATCGCCTCTCTGCTCAAAGGGAGCACAAGCACAAGTCCTACTCACCATGACGACAGCAGCGTGGCATTTTGTTCTGTACAGGTACAGAGTTCCCAGCCATGAGACTACACATTGCTATCAAAATCTTAAAAATCAATCCAGAAACCAACAGGCAGCTGATGCAGATCATGCAACCCAGACTTCATATCAAAGTTTTTACCAGCGCTCAACTGCAGATCTGGATTCAAGTCATGGGTCTGATCTGGCCTCTATGACCCTGATCAGGTTTCTGTGTTTCAGTTTCCCAAAAGGGGAATTGAAATAGTGATTCCAAACTTCCCCTGGTAAAGCTATTTTGAGAAATGCTGTAGACAAAAAGGAACAAAGGTTTTATTCACTGTTTTTGAAGTCATGCTTAGACTTCAGCTTTCCGTTTAACACAGAATATGTGTTAAAGAATATACCAAATTGACTGCACCACCTATTCCATTCACTGCCTGAAATTTCTGCCTAAAACGGCTTCTCCTGCTTGCTTTTGACCAACTGCCATTACCTTTCACTTACTACATAGCAGGACTTCAGTACAAGAAGCCGATTTGGATGCAGTCACATAGCTGGTGCACAGACATATTGTTCTGCTGATGTTCCCATGCCCAATCCTTTTACGCTCTCCTATACTGTCTTGTCTGAGATCCAACACCATATGCATTTAAATAAGTTGCTCTTTAATGTTTCAAAACCTGATTTATTAGTTGCTCACACTCCATCTGCCTTGAAAAACTGCAGCGTGCCTTCACTTTCACAGGCTGTACAAAAGGTTGAGGTTCAATTTGACTCTACTTTATCATTTGATCAGTGTGTCAGCCACATATGTAAAGTCTCCTTTCAGCTACAGAAATTGTTTAAAATGCATACTGTTCTTTCTCCTCTTTTTTTTTTCCAGGCCACGCGACTCAGCAGCAGGCACTTTGATTAATGTATTTGTCAGCTTGCATATTTACTATTTTGTTGGTTTCCCTAAAACTACTGTGTACAGATGTAAGCTCTTCCAAAGCATGGCTGCAGCATAAATCCTTATCCGAAGCCAGAAAACACGCTAGAGCTAATGAACTGTGATTACTTACACACTGCATTCACTTTTCAACTATTTTCTTCTTGAAGCTTTCTTTCTTTATCTTATCTCCTGTAGTGGCAATGGCTCCTACCTGAATTTTTTATATTCCTGACATGTTTTCTATTCAGTTTTAATGTCAGAAGAAAAAAAGCAGTGAGCAAACAGAGAAAGCAAGTGAAATAAGACAAAGATATTTCTTGACATACAGTCATTTATTGTTTTATATTCTTATAAATGGTTTAACTCTAAACCATCCCACATTTCATCTTCCTTTTTAATACTTAGAAGTTCACGGCCATTTTAGACAAAGGAATCGGTAGTTACAGCAAGATACATCTGGCGAGGCCGCAGGCTCGTGGCATGACGTTGGACAAGGCTGCATCTCCACTCACCCACTTCTGAGACGGGGCAGATTTGCTACAGCCCCTCTTATGGGCCTGGTATGAGAAATAATGAAATAAACAGTGCAAAACATTGTACGGTCTTCTAGAAGAAGTATACATCTACAGAAGTAATTTTTTAATGTGAGCACACAGGAAGGAAACTGAGGATTTAGAAACTGTACATAGCTGGGACTACAGTAACCATCATGCTGTCCAAGAAAGCTGTCATAGACTTGTTTTCCACGTATTAATGAATGCATCAGTTCTAATGAAGATAAATTTGCCAATCTTTTGACAAGTCTTGAAAATGTTACAAATCTGGCATGTAAACCCAAGCAAAATAAACCCTACTTGGTTATTCAACACTGTGATGACTCTATAAATTTGAAACAACAAAAGAATGTCCTTACTCCTCATCTGCGCATACGCTAGTGTGAATTAATTCATTTTCCAGCGATATGCAGAATGATCCCTACTAATAACATGGGTTTTCCCCAAGGGAACCAAAATGGATTGTCCATGCCAGTGCACAAAATGCACAAAACAACTCCCTGCGCCAGCAGAAATTATCAGATTGCTCAGAGTATGACCTGTCAGGCGGCATTTTTCAACCTGTTCATCCATAATCTCTTTTAGATGGGTTTCCCCACCTCCTTATCCTCCTTGCTTTGTTTTGCCTGAAATTCAATCAAAGATGAATTAAACTTTAGAAAACAACCAACACCACGGCTATTAAGTCGCACTGGAAATTCTAGACCCCTGTGTTAATTTTGCTACAGCTTTTACTTCTTGCATTTTAATGCAAAACTGCTCCCCCCCAGAGACTGCCACTGATATTG
This sequence comes from Fulmarus glacialis, assembly GCF_000690835.1. Taxonomy (NCBI): domain Eukaryota; kingdom Metazoa; phylum Chordata; class Aves; order Procellariiformes; family Procellariidae; genus Fulmarus; species Fulmarus glacialis. The sequence continues at coordinate 21,329 of NW_009226138.1, read as the reverse complement.
GCACGAAATCGCATGGGGCTGTAACAGAACTCAAGCGCCAATAAAAAGGAGGGTAACTCAACCCTCAGCAGACATTAGCAATTGCAGGAAAACAGCCAGAACTTTAATCACAATTCTTTCAAATGCAGCCAGGGATTTAGAAATGTCGTTATTCTAGGATATGACCCTAATACAGTGCTTAATCAAAGCCATTGCTAGCACAAGAATAACCTGGCGACTTTAATAAAACACAATTTCATAGGAGCATGTCAGAATCACGCTGTATCTAATATAACAAACTCTAGAAAGAAGAATGACCAGTCCTTTCCATATATATTTCTATACATTTCTATAGACAGGAAGCTTAAGATTTCTCCTAAGCAATGACCAAGAACTCCTACGAGCCCTGTTTTACAGAAATTTCTTCAGACAGTTCTTTAAATTATTTTTTTCTTTTTACTTGTTGCTACTGCTGTGCAGAGATCAAGGATAAGAAAAGCTCAAAAGGTACATGTTGGAAAAACTATTCAAGTACTAACAATTTTCTTATTTTAAATTTTACTTAAAAGCATTCAACAGTCACAGGCTAAAGAAGCCAAGATTTGAATGTTTCAGCTTCATCGGGAAAAAAAAAAACCCTGTGGTTTCAGCAGGCTCTATCAACAGTAACTATCTAGCTCGGTAGAGTCGTACCTACATCTTGGAACACTTGGTATTATAATTTCACAGTTAGAAGAAATACGTGCTCTTTTGTTCAACCACAAGAAGCAGAAGTGCACACACTAGTACAGAGCAACTAGAAACGGCAAAAGCAAAAATTAAAATTGGCATCAAGTGCATACTTTAAAAGAAAGCAGAGGAACGGGCGCAAACCAAAGTTATTCCTATGCCTCGGAGTACATTCCCTAAGCGTGGAAGCTGCTTCTTGCAGTAACACTGAAAAGTCTGGACAACGCCAATCTCCAAGCTGTGTTGCACCACCTGTACCTGCAGTCTGCAAATCCTTCATTCTCTCTTTAAAAATAGATGTAAGCCATTCTGCATCTGAAAGGAGTACTGAGTTCAGAGGTCCCCCTCTGCTGTGGTCCTAACCTTTCAGCTTCAAACAGCCACAAAACTTACTTTGAAAACTACTGTTCATCAAGAAAAATCAGAAGCAGGAGAGGCCTTATCTGATGGAGGGAGTATTCCGAGAACACTTCCCCCCTCCATTTTTCCCCTATGAAGGCTACTTACAACTGAGGAAAGCAGCCAAACTGGAACACAGGAAAAGGGTTGTGTTATTCGGAGCGACACTCAGTAACACAAAGGGTCCCACAACACAGGAGAAACTGCAGATCTAAAAGGTCTCCCACCTCCCACCGAATTTTGAGACCTGTATCGTAGTCCTAAGGCAAGGCGCTGTGTTGCGGGGCATCGAGAAAGAAGTTCTCGGCTGGCGCAGAGCAGCGGGCAGGCACCGATCCCCGGTGTCCGCTGCGCCCCAGCAGCCGCCAGCAAGCGGAGGAGCCCAACAAGCACGTGCTTGGCAATCACGATGACCACGCTTCAACCTATAAAATTAAATATGAATTAAAGCAATAAGAGTACCAGCAAAAAGTTTTTTGCTCTTTCTTAAGAAGGGATTTATATCCCTTTTAATAATGGGATTTTTTTTTTTTGTAGGGCTGATGCTTGGCTCAGTTTTCCAGGCTTTTTTTCAGAGCAGTGAAAATCAAAGGATTTAGGCATCAAGATGACTCTGTGCCTCTCACCATCAGCTGGTGGTGAGAAGATTTTCCCCCCACTGCAAAAATTTCTGTCGTACTTGACCAGGTGAAATATTAGGAGGAATCAAAATAAGGCTGGAAACCACCTGGTCTCAAACGATGACCTCTGTCTAATGTAAAATAGCTTTATACCATTAAACCAAAGTGAGCCAATGCAATAACTGATTAAAACTATAGCTTCGCCTGTAGAGCTATGATTATGGTGGGGGCTTTGGTTGTAGAGGATAAGACTCCCTAACATCCCTAACCGACATCGCTGTGTTGGCAGAAAGCTGTGAATAGCTGTAATGCTGTAAACTCTGCCAGAAGACTGTTGCCCATTACCAGAACGCAATGTGACATGCCTTTCATGGGATCACTGCAGATGAAGGTGGAAAAATATCTACTCTGTTCCCCCGCGAATAAATGACAGAGCCTTCCAACGCACTAGATGAGCTGGCTTGCTACACTACCACTTAACTCAAAGTCTGCAGAAAAGAACAGTGAAGAGACTGAAATCAGAAAAATATCGTACAAGCATCCATTGTTCTTAAAATAATGGGCTCCAGGAACACAATTGTCTCAGGTGCTACTTTTGACGTACTTAACATACCTTAAGCCAGACCTCTGAGCAACCCGTTACTATTTTTACTCTTTTTACCATGTAACATCCTTTCCTAATGACACTTTTAAACCTACTCATGTTCAAGGGACTACTGCTTTATTCTTTTTTTGGCAATAGATCACATGTCCCAGTGCTACTCACTTACACACTATAGCGTAGCATCCTTTTCCAACCATCTGCTTGTTGAACTAATTCAAACTATTACCAGTTTTACCTACAAGAAAAGACACTCCAAGCTTCAAGGAGACAGCTACAGTTTCACCAGGGGAAGGGGAAAAAAAAAAAGCAGCACAAAGAAGCTAGTCTAACAATGAGAGAAATGTCAAGAAATAGAAATGTCAAATCCCTTAGGGTAAGGCAAGAAAAAAAATCCAACTCCAGTTCATCTCCAAGCACTGTATTTTGTAATGAAATTACACTCTATAGTCTTCCCTCAGGGAAAACGTGCTCCAACTAATCAGACTGTTGTTTTTTTAAAGTTCAAAACAAATGCAAGAATGTCTATGCAGCATTCATGCCCCAGCTGTCAAGAACTGCATTTAACTCTTTGCAAACAAAAAGGTCTGAATCTTGCCACCAAAACCTGCAAAATGGCTCAATCTGGAAATAGTTCAAAATATCTCAATGTTCTCCTCAACGCTTACCACTTATGGCATCTTTCCTCTGTCTTTTAAATCACTCTTCAAAAGCTCCCCAACAGTTTGCTTAGCAAATCAAAAGACTCTCTTGAATCCTCCAAAAGCCTTTGCGGTGGCAACCATTTCAGATGCTGTCCCTCATAGGCTTGGCAGTGCCACCTCATGCTTCCGCTAGCTTTTTTTTTTTTTTTTTTAAAATAAAAAACAAAACCCCATGCTTATTCACACCTAGGACAACTGGACACTGATTTACAGCTGCGATATTGAGGTGGTGATGTAAAACAAGTACACAGTAGTTGCTTCCCATCCCTCGAAACACATCCCTCTGGATACCAACAGCGGGAGATCACCTTCATTTCAAGCACTGTCAGACTCCTTCAGCCCAGCTGGGATACAAGGTGGCTGAAGCAGTTGTGGCTTGTTCTGCGGTGGGATGGCCGAGAGAGAACACAACAGCAATTTTCATAAAGATGGGCCTGGGCTCTCCCTGGCACACACCAAAACAGTAAAACAGAGGAGACATCTCAAGTGCTCTCAGGCACAAAATCTTCTGATATCGCAGTGTTTCACACTTTCCAGATCTACACCATAAGCAACAATACTATAAAAAGTCAAAACTCTCTTAAGAACAGCAAGCATTTGCTCACTAGCCAGGTCATTTATACAAAACGCTATAGTCTTCAGTCACCTCATGCAATGAAATCCTTATAAAAGGCAAGATATTGTAGAAGTTGGTGTCGGCTCAACCGAAACATATTTCTTTATGGGCATATCTACATGGATGAGTTCCTACGGATACTGCAGGAAGAAGAGGGTTATTAGCTCAGGCACAGAAGTGTGCTAGGCAGGAATGTGACCTTCAGCACGGAGCTGGCGTTGCCTCCAGCAGCTCAGACCATGGGCAGAGGGTACACCATCATCCATTTGCATCCATAAAGACATAACTCTATTTTCCACCTACACTCTTGAGAAAAGGAGCTTTAACAAAAGTAAGAAACACTCCTTTTTAGACAGAAGTCTAAAACTTCCATATTAAATTGGGTCTGTACAGAACAATGACCATAAAGCTTTTGGAGTTCAATGTCCCTCTTCTATGACCAGGTGACAAAACTGATCTCGTTTTGTTAGCCAAGGGATCTTTCTGGCTTGCTTACTTTCTAGCTGGCAGTACTAGCAAAATCAGTCAAATTCAAGTAAGAAAATAATTTTTATTTCAGTAGCTTTGTCAGTGGTACATGTCCATATAACAGATAATGCATAAGGCAATAAAGAATTAAAGTTGTTCTTTTGCAAATAAGAGCATTGACAACAAAAAGTAAATAAAATCAAATAAAATTCTAAATCAAGTTGGTGTAAGAATTTGCTTCCCCTTATTAAAGCCAGAAGATATGACTGATTACATATGTACTTCTAGTGCATTGGTCTTCATAGCATCTGAGCTTTTGCAACAGAGGGAGCAAGATGCAGATTCATCACAGGGAGCGGAGCTGCTGATCAACACGTTGCAAAACCCAAACACACACTGCGGTATGTCCAATCTTCTCTATCACAATTTCCTTTAAGACATTAAGGTCACCAATGAGCCTCTGAGATAACTCCAAATGGACCCTCTATGGATGCTGCATCAGACCCCAAATCCGTTGCCTTTGGGGGCAGGCGAGCCCCTCCTGCTTTCCGATCCAACCCCCGAGATGCCTGTTTTCAGCTGAAAGAGAGCCACAGCCTCTAACTTAAACATAAACCAGCACATTGTCAGTTATTTCTACAGTATGCTTAGTTACACACAAAATAACAGCCAAAAGGCTTATATCCATTCAGTTAATTGTTCACCCTGAACAGTTTAATTATTTTTGTTCATATAAATGAGACTTACGCCCTCTTCCCTGCTGATAAATAAAAAAGTGCTGGATCTCTTCTGTCTGGTTATTCTTAAGGAATTGCTCTTTATTAGCAGAATCAGTTGTAAGGGTTAGTTGAATACTTTTGGAGCAAAATCAGTTGTCAGGGTTCGTTGAATGCTTTTGGAGCAACCTTTCATTATGTGTTACTATTTTAAGATCTTCATTCTCCTCTTTAAAACTATTTACAAGCTAGAAATATTTACTAGCTGCCTGCGACCAGATACATTTAGTTACCAATGAAACCTTCAACTTCCTTAATTTAAAGCCAGCAGGATGGTTTAATTTAATTTCTTTGATGACACCAAAGCATGCTCATTGAATGACACTGGAGAAGTGAAATGGGTATAGTTGAAGATACCACAGATCATCAAAACGAGCCAAGAGCTGCAAGGAAAAGCTGTCCTGCAGAGATATCATTGGCAGAGGCAGTAACTTGCACCTACAGACTGAAAATGCAAACAAAACATCACTGCAATGCGTTTGATGGTGGTTTCAGGTCTGCATTTAAGGGTAAATTAATCTCCCCAAGTCCTCAGCTGAATGACACTGGAGAAGTGAAATGGGTATAGTTGAAGATACCACAGATCATCAAAACGAGCCAAGAGCTGCAAGGAAAAGCTGAAAAGAGATATCATTGGCAGAGGCAGTAACTTGCACCTACAGACTGAAAATGCAAACAAAACATCACTGCAATGTGTTTGATGGTGGTTTCAGGTCTGCATTTAAGGGTAAATTAATCTCCCCAAGTCCTCAGCAAGGCTACGGGATGCTGTCGCAGCAGCAAGCAGCTACAGCCAGGCGCGGGGGCACAGCAGAGGCACCCACAAGGCTCCTTTCAAAAACCAGCACGGAGCAAATGCAGAGCAACTATCGTCCTTCTGTCTTCAAGGAGAACGCCAGCCTCTCTGCAACCTGAGAACAAAAAGGCAATTCCTTTTCGACCTCCACTCTTCATTGCATTTAAATAAAACTGTTTATGGGTGTTTGGAGACCTGAAAACCAAAGTCTCAGTCTGCCATTAATATTTTAATTGAAGACATGAATATTCATGATCGTTTTGCTTCTTTAGAGGACAAGATACGATAATTAAATAATTCTAACATGTAAATGTGTTCCTGTCATGACACCTTGCCTTCATCTACATTACAAAACCAAGGCATTTTTAGCTCTTTCATTATTTATGTAATTCTGGTTCTTTCGGCTTTTTTTTTTTTCCTTCTAGACTAACTAGAGCTCTTGAATGCAGACAGCACCTTCTCAGTTACAGGCTCAGTAATTATGGACTGTTTCAAAGTCATCTGCCAGTCTTGACTTTTGTGGTTTTGGAGGATTTTTATTTGGTTTTTTTTTTTGGTATGATACACCTTCTGTTTCCAAGCTAATTTCAACAGCACCGCGAACACTTGATATTTGCTACAAGCCCAGGAGAATGCAGGCAAGCACAAAGTTATTAAAGATTTCATCATTTCTCAGTCTTCAAGAACGCTTCAGTAACAACAAAAATGTATTGGTTTCTGTAAGAGACAACGGCAGTAGCTGTTTTCTAAAATAAATATAACATTCCTTTCATTTGCAGCTATAACCAACAACAGAAAACTCTGGACGATTCCAGCAAGTCTTCCCTGTAATTGCTTTGAAATCCCCCCATTTAAATACAAACTGAACTAAAAACCTAAAGCATGTCAAATGAGGACAAAAAACTGGAAAGGATTTCCAGGGTCATTAAGTTTACCCTTCAGCTCCTCTGAATACAACCTCCTGCATCTCCCCCTTCACACCTATCTCATGCTCACATTAAGTTTCTTGCCTTCAGCGTTCAGACCTCACTTCTCTACTTGTTTGAAACCTTTCTCTAATTTCCAGATTAAATTTATTTTTGGGCCAGTTTATTCCTATCTGTGGCAACACTATTTTGCAGCCAACAGCTCTTTACCACCCCTTCAAGGTGCCTGATACGCCTTTTGTAAGCAACTGTATCAGACTACTTTACTCCAGCATGAAAGAGTCTTTTTTTCCCTCAATATAAGCAGCCAGAAACGGCATTCAGTATTTCAGATGACTTCTAATCAGAGATTTGTACAGTGACATTAATACTTTTCAGTCTCGGCTAGAAACACCCTGCCTGGGTCGCATTTGCCTTTTTCCGAGCAGCATCACTTTGGCAGCCCACAGTCATTCTGTAATCAACTAGCACCACTTCTTATCCTCCATCATTTCCAATTGATTAGCTCCTAGTTTAGAGCTGAAATTTCTGTTATCAATCCCCAGGTGCGTGACCCTGCATTTAGTGCAACTGAATTTCATCCCCTTTCTTTTACTCCGGTTCCTAAGATCATCCAGCTTTTGTAGGTTATTTCATCATCGCCACCATGGTGGCCACCAGTATAAGAAATGTGAGTCATTAAAATATTCCCTAAAACTAACATAATGAGAAAGCAGAGTCCTGGAGGCCAGTGAAAGACATCAGGTAACAGACTGCCAATTAAATACTAACATCATTTGAGAACAACATTTGACACAACTTCTACTAATTTTGCATACCGTGATCTCTTACAGAATTGGAGACTCCAAACAACGCAGCAAGGGAAGGACAATTCAGCACTCAGATAGGAGTGGGCAGTTGCTGACAGAAGGAAACCATTCCCAAAAATACACTAGCACTGCAAAGCTCAAGCAACAGTTGAAAATGGTTTTAAAATAAGTTTGGCAACAACAAATCCTGCAATAAAACCCAGTACTGCTGTGGTAAGAGCATCTACTCCATCCCAGCTAGTTGCACCAGAGAAAAGCAGATGCTTAAAAGCCTTACATTGCCCTTGGCTCACCTGAACGTCACCTTCCTACTTGGAATATTTTCTACATAAAACCATTTAGCCACCGAGATGCAAGTGACAGTCATGGTGGTTGCTACACATCTGAAGCACTCAACTTCAACTTTGGACTGGTGCTATTGGACCTTCCTGACATGGGTTGAGCATGGCAGTCTTTGACAATATTGATGTCCTGCTAGGTAAACCAGACGGGTATGTTCTTTCCTTTTCCTTGGCTTTACTTGGTCCATTTCAATAGAGAGGGGAAAAAAAGTAGCTTTCAAAAGTAATTAATCTCTCCTATTATCTTAGAAAACAAAGAGCAGCATGCTGAAACAGAGCAGCGTTTGCTGGAAGTCTGACTTTATTGCAGAGCGATCAATCCCACGACTGACTATCCAAAACAGCAGATCAAATTATCTGGAGCAGCTATGCTGGGGAAGAAAAGAGCATCACAAGCACTTGAGGCAGCCAAACCACAGAGGGTTTCCCAGTGGTGTTCAGAGAACTTTCAAATCTCCTCCAATACAAAGATGCTTAACAAGGATACCGTGGAAAGAGGCCAACAGCTGCTGCGTATTTGCGCCGTCTTGCCAACGCCTGCGATCGTTGCTGAAGCTGGCACACTCAGACATTTCCTGGTGAGCTTCATCGTGGCTGGTTTGGCTTTTCTAATCGGTACCACAATAACAGATCCCTCCCGGCACGTATCAAACAAGCATTGGTTTCAAAACCTGCACAGGGTTTATTCAAAATAAGTATTTTTATACATCAATTCTTTCCTTGAAGGTGAGTATCATCCTTGGCGATCCCAGCACATATACGAGTCTCGGAGGAAGCGATGAAAACAGTCTTTCGTGTCACTCAGCCTTTTAGCAAAGGAGCTTGTGCAAAAGTCGGTTACGGCATGTCTGTACGACTGATATACAGAGATGGATACAGAGATACCCAGAAAGGTACTGAGCAAGCTGGATCTGCAGGAAAGAAGCAGGATGGTCATATCCAGTCCACACTATTCTCCAGATCTGCCCAGGAGCTAAGCAAGGTTGTCTCTGCCTGGCTGTGCTGTGCCATTCCAATGTGCTGGTCTACCGAGGAGTGTCTCGACAACACGCTTACTCCCTAAAGTGGGAAAGCTCTCATACTTTTAACTGTTCTGATCAAAAAAAGCTGTGCAACACCAGGAAAACAAAAAGATTCTCCATCTCCCAGCTGGGGTCATATTTCAGTGTGTTTAATTCCAGGCTGGCATCAGGAAGATTTCCTTCAGGTGATGCAATTGTTGCTGATTTAAGTATCCACTTCTGGACTGAGGCACTTGTTCAGGAGCCACTTTGAAATCTAAGTCCTTAACTTCCAAAATACAGCTTCAAAGAAAAATAAAAAAAGCAGTTGAGAGAAGCACCAAAAATTACTTCCACCTGCTCCAATATTTTCCCACTAAGTGAAGAAAAACTCAGAGACTGAAGATTCCAAGCCAAGGACAAGGAGTAGCAGCACTGAGCAATTCATCAATGAAATTAAGTGAGAAACACAGAAACGGAGCCATAGGTCTTTTCAAAACAGTAAAATCCCGAAACATGCACACAGACACCAAATCAGAGGAAAGCAGTGAGAGCTGCCGATGTGGCTCTGGTCAGAGGCGTCTTGAGCTTTGAATCCATCTGCATCTCCCACTGACAGATGGTGCAGACGGTGGCAAACTTACCCATCCTCTGGCCTGTTTCCCTCATGTATCTCAGGCGATCACGCAGTCCAGCCATATTGAATTATTCCTCCAAATACAGACACATATATATACACACATCAGTTCCTTTTTTTTCCCCTAATTAAATCTAGCACACTACGCAACCATAACAAGATGTTGATTAATTTACTGATTTGATTTAAATGTATCTTAGCTGCGTCAATCTCCTCCCTCTAGATCTTCAGAACAACCTTCACTCCTTTAAATAAGGCCAGGGATCTAATAATTTCCTTCTCCTTTTTGCATATGCAGATAGGACAATTATCCAGACATCCATCAGAATGGCTTGCAACAGCAAGAAACTCATCTTTAAGCCAGTTTGCTGCATACGCTAGCTGAATACACAAATCTGATCCAACGTGATAAACTTCCTGAAGATTATTACAGCATTCGCCTCAACGCTCAGCAGAGCAAGAAAAAAAGTCTGAGATAGCAGCAAAAGATTTGCCCAACCTGGTCCACATTCCTTGGCTGACACTCCCCCTTTTGCAGCAGACACCATGCCAGAACCTGGATGTGTTTTGAAAGACTATCGAAAGCTTTTCACAAACGTTAACTGCATCGTATTACTGACATGTAGGAATGGTACAAGAATCCAGTTGTACATGGACACAAACGTGCCATAAAATCACATTATTTGTCTCATCAGAATGAAGGGGATGAAGGAATCGGCAGAAAGAGACTACAATTCAAGAATACGCTATTTTGCTTTCAGAGTTTGTGGGATCAAAAAGCTACCTAGAAAAGACAACTATGTCAAGTGCTTCAAAGCAGGAAAAAATTAGAAGTGTGTAAGAGTAAGTATGTCTTCCTTAGAAGTTGGTTTTACAAGTCTTGAGAAAGATGATGCAGTGTGCAGTAGAAAAAGTATCAAACTCGCATCCTGCAGGTCAGCCAACCCATCCTAAACCAAGGTTTGCAGGCAATTTGTGGTCCATGAAATTCAGATGGGTCACATAAGCAGACTTACCTTGTTTGCAGCTACTAAACTGCAATAAAGGGATGCCATAAATAAATTGGCTACTTTCCCACCGCCTCTTTTTTGCAACTCTAGAGCTGTCACAGGACTGTTAAATGATTGAAGACCGTTACTTTGGAAAAAAAAATTAGGAAGCCCTTCCGGCAATAAAAATAAAAATGAAATTTATGACTGACCCAAATGCTGTTTCTTCAAAGACAATATCTGCCAGCCCTCACAAAGACTACAGACCCTAATATTTCCGCTCTGGGCCATATGTGCCATTCTCAGGCAAAAATAAATTTGTTAACAAGTCTGCAAGAGCAGTTGGCACTTACTTATGCCAGTCTGTACTAACATCTTGAGACTTTCTTTAATAAGAAAAAAATAAAAAAGAGAATGTTTCAGGAAAGTACAAACCCAGCAAAACATGCCTAAGACGTAGGGGAAAAAAATAGTAATTCAAGGAAACATTTTAAATTCTTCTGCTAATAGACAACAGAACTGTTGGCAAAGTTTGTTGTTCATAAGCTTAGGGATCATCCAGAGGTCCCAAACATTTTAAACATTCAGTGTGACCATCTGTCATTGACATAGTCACCGAACGGAACGAGCAATTACTGAAGCCCTTCTCAGACATAATCTGTCAACCACATCCAGTTTGGCTGCCAAGTGAAATCAAGCTGAGGACTATGAAAGCAGATCGCCCTTATGGGAAATGGGACCACTCCACCTGAGAAGGTGAGCAGTGGCTGGGAAGCAGCCTGCATGCAAAAATCTTGCCACAGCCCCCTGGTGCTCATCAGGTTGTGGACCACGTTTCTACGCATGCTGGTGTCTCTTGCTCCATCCCCTGTTCTGCACAGCAAGAGAGGATAAGCAGAATCAAAAGGCAAAGCTAAAGGACATTTTAAGGATGGTGGCAATAAGGACTTGGTCAGAGTTTACAAAGGCGTTGGCAGGTCACCCAAGAGCAGCAAAAGCTGCTCAATCCTCAGAAGTTTAGTGCTGAGCTTGTCTTAAGGACTTCAAGAACATGACCCATCAGAATCATGTCCAGATAGACTCCTCTTCCTCACCTTCTGCACAGCTACACTGATATGCTCAGGCACGTGTTGTAACAGCAGAGAACTGTCAAATCTAATAAGAATAATAAGCACTGCTGACATTCCTAATTGCTTTTAATTTTTGTCTCACCAGCCCGAGCTGCAGCATAGCAGGAGAAAAAAATGCAGACTATAGAATAATCCTTTTGAATAACTCCTGAACCCCTACAAAACAAAAATCCCAAACATTTCCTGATGGAAATTCATGAAACTAAATGTATTCACGGAGCGTAGGGCTGGAAGGGATCATTAGATCATTTAGACTGGCCTCTTATAGATAAGAGGCCATTCAGTTTTACTCAATAGCTTGTTTTTAACTAGACATCTATGTAGCATCTCGAGACGATTCAGCCAGAGACAGAGAACCTGTCTCTCCCCTTACAACTTTGTTGTAGTGCTACGTCAGCTCATGTTTAAAGACTGCATCTAGTTTGAATGTATCTTGCTTTAGCTTCGAGCTACTGTTTTTTCTTACATCTTTGTGCACCAAAGAAAGTCTTTCAGCACTAAGTATTTTCTCCCTTTGAAGGTACTTCATCTTCTTTTCATTATTTTTTTTTCCCCTGGAGACAGTAGAGAGACTGTATTTTCTGTATTCTTTAACCGTAATTAGCTCTCCTCTGTACCTGTCCAATTTTTCACCATTATTTAAAGAGTGCACGAAGCAGTCTAGGCATAAGATCGGTATGACCACTTAAGTCTTAAGAGTGGTTTACACTCAGTCCTTCCACATGTAAAATTTAGTTACTGATTGCACAAAACCCATGTCAGAACAGACAACAGTTCACAAAGGAGACAGATCATTCTGCACGGTGGTGTACCCATTTTCCACTCTGTAGATCTTAATACCCACAGCAAATTTTTATCAGTAGCCACTTTATACTTTACAAAGACACAGAAGTAAAGAGTGGTTTACACTCAGTCCTTCCACATGTAAAATTTAGTTACTGATTGCACAAAACCCATGTCAGAACAGACAACAGTTCACAAAGGAGACAGATCATTCTGCACGGTGGTGTACCCATTTTCCACTCTGTAGATCTTAATACCCACAGCAAATTTTTATCAGTAGCCACTTTATACTTTACAAAGACACAGAAGTAAACAGAAAATTGTCTAAGTACGCTTATTAATTGTTAGGTAGTTATATAGAAGTTTTGATTTCTCAGGAAGCCAGGCTAAAACTCAGAGCACCTAGCAGGATAGGCCAGCACAAACCATCCACCCACCCAGAAAAGCTTTTCCTGGTGATTACTTGAACCCATTCCTAGCTTTTGTTGAACAATTTATCAAGGATCTTCATAAACATTATGCTCCTCCTCCTACAGGTTGCATAAAACTTAGCTAGAAAGAAAATAACTTCAAATTGGTGCTCTCCTTATATATGACTCTTCCCAGATGAAAGGATGAGAGGCAAAGTCACAAGTTGCAGCAAGGGAAATTCTGATTTCATATTGGGGCAGGAATCTCTGAGATTGCAGGGTGGGGAATCTCAGAGTGGGGAAGTACTGGAACCTCCATTCTTGGAGATCTTAAGAACTCAGCTGGACCAAGTCAGAGCAACCTGATGTAACTTGGATGTTGACCCTATGTTGAGCAGGGTGCAGGACCAAAAAACTCCTTAAGTCCCCTCCAACCCAAATAACTAAGAGAGAAAGGCTGATCACGCTCTTAAGAGCAGCCACACTGAACCGAGACACAAAGAGGTCCATGTGGTACCCAGGATGCTGGGGACATCATGGCCAACATGGCTATAGCTATCTTTTACCTATTTTGTTTGTCAGCAGTCAGCTGATGGAGCAGCATCTCTGTGCTAACTAGCTGTATGAGCACACTGTAGACAAAGGATTAAAAATGTAAATCCTGTGATATAGGTGTCAAATTAGAGTAACCCTAAAGCCTGGAAAGAAACTGTAAACCAGTTGCTTTTATCTGGCTCAAAGTCCCTATGTAACAACAGTGGAAACTGGCACTGCTGCCTGTTTCAGCCCAGCAATGGCCAAATGTGACATAGTTACACAAGTTAAATGGTGCAGGGTGGGGATTACTCCGCTCTACGAACCATGAGCAGGACATGAAGGACATCAAGCTCTTTCTGAAGCCCTGTGCTGGGAAGGTTACTGGACCGGCCGTCTGGTAACTTCAGTTAATAAATTAGTTTAACGCTAGGCACAAAATACACACAGTGATCAACTACATCCTGTACCAATCCCCAATAAAGAACTTGCTAAAGATCTACGTCCTCATTAATCATTTGGTGTAAAAACGCATCCTGCTCTGAAGGAACTACAAGCACTGCTGTGAAGGGCCAGAAGAGATGCTGTAAGAAGCTGATGTTACTGTGAAGTCACTGAAATCAAGTTTTGGGGAACAAAGGATCCAAAACTGAAAGAATTCAGTGACCAAGTTTCTTAAAACACACATTTGAACCAAGTTTCTGAAAAAAAACATTTAATGGACCTAATAGCTCTAACGAAAATATACAGTGATAAAGGAAACCATCGAGGTGGAGAAGGTGGAAATTGGTAACATGACTGTGCAGTGGTTAATGAACTAAGGGAGAAAAAATAATTACTTATGCAGAAAGACAAACTTCTAGGCTGCGAAAAGGTTACTAACAGAAATCCTTAAGGATGAGTTTAGGAGATATTCCTACTTATTCTTTGATCACAACTACACAAAAGTTTATGTGCAAAAAACCCAGATGCTGATGAAACCAGAGATGGAAGTTATTACCAACACACAGGAGAATCAGACACTCTACACCTTGACCACTGGAGGAATGGAATATAATTTAATACTGCATATTTCAATGCATTCAGGTATGAATAATTTTTGCCATGAGGTAGAGACCGCATGGCTTGAAATTTTAGAAGACAAATTCAAGTATATCCGTCAATCACAGAACGACCAGGGGCCACCCAGAGGTTGCAGCCATAAAAGCAAACATGATGCAAGACACAGCAGGTGTACTATTTCCAGTAAGGTCAGGAGGGGAATCCTGTGAATATTTAAGGAACTGGTGAGACACCATCTAGAATACCAATTCGAACTGAGGAGAAACCAAAACAGCGACAGAAAGCCTGTTCAGATGCCAAGAGAAGGATTAGCACATCTTACAAGAAAAAAATGATAGTTTGGTTAATTAAATAAAAAGATCAGGGAAGTAAACACAAGGGGAGAGAAGAAATTATTTAGAGACAGTATTAAAACATGAAATGTAATTTGACCACAATAAAATCCAGATGGGATATCAAAGTGATGTCTATAAATATCAAAGCAGCGAAATTCTGGACTGCTTCTCAGTAGGAGGACAAAGAAAAACCAAGTCTTCATAAATAGGTTCCTCTACCTGTGTCGTACATTGACTGTAATGACTCAAAGAGGATGGGATAACTCAAGTAGCCTCTCCAAACCCACCTTCTTGTATTTAGAGACAATTAATGGAAATAGTCTCTATTCAACCTCATTCCTACAGAACTTGGCTACACCTCTCCAAGCTAATATTCTTTGACCACTATTATGATACGTCAGCTATGAATATCAGCTACCAAAATATTGTCAGGAGCTTGGCAAATACTAAATAAGAAATAATGCTTTTTGATTAAGTAATTAAAAACTGTAGTATCAACATCTTCGAGTCTAGATGTTGATCAGAACATTAGTGTGCTCGTCATTGCATAATGACAAAAACACACATGAACCCCCTAGAGTTTACAAAGGAAATATAATTTCAGGCAAGAACAGATGGATGCAGAGTAGAAAGGATGAACACGGTAACTCTCAACCACTTAGCACGATAGGTGGGGGTCTCAGAACAACACAGATCTCGCAATTTCCAGTGACTTTTTTTGTGCCACCCGATACATCTTCTAAATTGGCTCATTTATTACAGAATCGACTTTAAAACAACTTTCAAACTCTTTTTTTTTTTCCAATGAGACTTGCATTTTCTCACTGCTAATCTGCCTTATGGAACTTGGATTTTAACTGAAAAGTACATCAGTAAATTGGCATCCCCTACTGAGAGAGATAAGCGCTTCAGTCACTGAATAAAGATGCTGAAACAGTGGCAGGTATTGCTGAAAGCTCTTTTGAAAATTCCTTTATAAACAGTATTTATTTGGCTAAAATACCTGATCAGTGCAGCACTTCTGTAATATGAGTGTTTGCAAAGTGCTTTAGTTCTTTAGATAAAAGGTGCTACAGAACTATTAGTATCATCTGGAGAACTAGTTTCCACATACATGTCAAAGGCATTTGTCCCCAGCGAGATCTAATTTCATGGCATTTGGGCTTATTTTGAAATCATTATTCTTGAGTTATCCAGGTACACAAGGCACATGTGAAAAACGCATTAGGTTGGGAGCAAGTCTCCAAAGCAACAGAAAATCTTTGCAACAGAAAAGCTGATGCCATTACTGCATTTGTACGACCTGTTGACAACGAGACTAATAGTTTATCAGAAGAAAGCACTGCACAGGTACACAAATAATTTCCTCTCCTTAGCGTGCAATCATCTGCCCGGTCTTTGTTACCAGGGTATTTACAGCCGTGCTCATTCTGCAAAGCAGCTTCCACCAGATTGTGTTTCTCCTACCAAAGGCTCAGCATTTCAACTATTAAAGAGTTAACAAGTCTTCACCAAATAATATCTCTGCAGGTGTCAACTCCTTGGAAGCAGATCGGTCCAAAGGGCAGACACATCGTTATAATGAGAGAAAGATTAAGAGGGGGAGAGAAAAGGAGCCAGCATGAGGCATAAGAAGTGCTTTGATGAATGATATAGCCCAGCATTAATGAGATCTGGTAATTTTACATTTCCAGAAAGCTATGGTCGTTAGGACTACGAGGATCATCATTTTATTCAACTGGAACAGAGAAAAGTTTAGGACAAAAGCCAGCTCATCAAGAAATCGGTCTCCTCCTTTGAGTTAACACAGCTGCGATTTGCAACATTTCCCATCCCTGCCAGTACCCAGCATTTGTTTAGTTTCTCTTTTCCAAACGCACTAACTGCTGTTACTGCTGCCCTCAACAGACCAGATACACGTTAGCTAATAACTGTCCAAGCAGATTTTGCCTCTTTTAAAAAGAAAAAGAAAAAAAAAAAAGTCATAAACTTCCCTGGCTGGAGAACTGTCCCTCTCAGTGCATTCCCCATCAGCCAAACCCTGCAGCCTTTTGCTTATTGCCACAAGCTCCTCTCTTTTCCAGGAAAACTCTGAATCCTCAACCGTTTCAAGGTACAAGGAGTAGGAGCTCAACATCACTTTTTTTTCCTCTCTAAAATCTTGGTACAATTGGATTTTCAGTTCTGTAGCTTACTCCAGTAAAACCTGTGCTGTAGACTACAGCAAACACATAGGAGCAGACGTGACACACTAAGGGTCAAGTCATACAAATCCACATAAATATGAATTTAAAGGTTTGTGGAAGTTGTGACAATGCTTTTGCTGTTTTTTCAGCAGCGAAAACAAGACCTACGGTTATTAAGTGATTTGTGTGATCAACTACCTCTGAATACTCTGATGTGGTTTTAGGTTCTTAAAAAAACCTGCAGAACTTCAGTAGCATCCAAGAGCTTCTCCCTGCTGTGGTTGGGAAAACCATAGGTAGCCTGCATGCCTAGCCCTAATGGCCAGAAAGGCTGAATTTGGGAAAACCTGTAGGACAGAAATGGACTTCAACACAAACAACAAGCTAAGATCAAAATCCAGTTCCCCAAATTGCACCCCCTGAAATACCCCAGTGCTACAGGGCAGAGCAGAGCCCCCGTGACACCTTTGGGGCATCCTCTGAGTGTCTATTCCAGGCACTGTGAAAGGTCTCATGTTCGTGCCCTTGAATTTCCTTTTATGCCTATTCTCACTGAAAAAAAACAATTTTTCTTTTTTTCTTCTCAGCCATGACACTATACAACAAATCAGTTTGACCAAATTGTAAGCCACTGTCTTCCACTTCCAGCCTGTTTTTTTATTTTCTCTCCATTCAAGAAAACACGGAGCTGATGCTCTGCATGCTGGAGCAGCTCACACCGCATGCCGCCCTCGCACGTCTTCGCAGAAGTGACGCTACAACACTTAGTATTAAACCACAAGTAATCACACACACACACAAAAAAGCCCTCTACCAGACCTTGATGTTTTTTCCCTGCCCTCGCTCGCTTCAAATGTAAGATTCATTCCAAATGATCCACCTTTTTATGAATTTAAATAATCTTGAACAAATCTCGGTGTTTTGATTGACACGAAGCCTTCTGAAATGGCTTTGCTTCCTCACTAGCACCATTCCTCCTCATAAATATTTATACACAATTTTCAGTTTTTAACAAATTCCAAATTTGCGTATTTATTTTAGTTTAAAAATAATTTTAACTAATTTTTTGCTTAACATGCTTGTTTTGCCACAGCACACAGATAATGAAGTTCACTACTAAGGAACAACACCGAATAGGAGTCCTCCTCCACACCACCAGGCACCTAACCTGGATTTGCTCCTACACTCCCACACTGTGCAGCTAACAAACAAAGAGTATTTTAAAAAATGTTAAAATAAAATACAGCAAAAGCAGATACTACCAAAAAAATAAATCAGTTTAAATAATTCCTGGGTTTTTTTTTTTTTGTTGGTTTTTTGTTTGTTTGTTTTTGGTTTGGGTTGTGGGGGTTTTTTTTTTTTTTGCTTTCTCATGGTGTTTGAGCATTCAGAAGTCATAATTTTTGCTTTCGCAATTGTTTCAAACCAAACCCAAGAAAATCTAATTATTACAAAAGGATTAAGTCGGTTTCTGTTTCTCACAGGCTGGCTCAGCTCCCGTCCCACATTTCACACTTCTCAATTTGGTCCTTTCAGAGTTTAGCGAGATTTCAGAAATCTGCAACATCTGATCACCTGTTCTGGTGTATCCTTCCTTTTCTATATGTTCTTCTTCCTCCCTTAAGAATCTTTTTTTTTTTCTCTGACATCTGTTCCACCACCTTCCTTTAATAATGTTAAGCCAAATCACTTGTATGATGATCTGCTAAATATAAACCTTATTCTTATTGGTGTTTTACCTTCTTTCCCAAAACACTCCATCTTCTCCTGATGTTGGGAGCATTCATGGGTGGTGCTCGAAAAACATCTGTATACATTAAAACACATTTATAGCCTCTCTTCTCCAGGCTGCTCTTCTGCATCATTTTTATTCCCTTGACTTCATCCCATAGTCATTCCTCTCGCCCCTTTCAAATTTATTTCACAAGCCTGTGCCTCACCATTGACTGCTTTTGCAACAGCCATTTCACACTGACTTTTCCTTGCTCTATTTTCCCCTTAAAAGAAATGCATGGCCCATAAAAAGGCCAAACGTTAATCAAATCTCAACTTCTTTCATGCTCCCTCCCTTTTTTTTTTTTTAAATTTCTTTTGTTTTCATCTAACTACTCTGCCATGCTTAAAAAAAGTAAACATCCACTGGACCATTCTGGCCTCCTAATTAGATGCTATGCCAACCGCCCTCCTACCAACACCGGCTGCGACTAACCCAAACGCCCCGAAATTAAGTGGGAACCTCCATCGCACGGGGGAATTTCTTAGGAGATCACAGTAACCAGCAACCACAATGACCCAGCTGCTAGAGGGGTCACTTCTGTCCCACCTCAGTGAACATCTACCATTTAGACCAGCGGTCTTCCAGCACGCTGGACTTACTAATCCGATGCCTTCAAACCGCTTCCTCCACTGAAGTAACGCCAGCTTTCCCACAATTTAGGTTTATCTACTCC
>NW_009226138.1:0-2017 GCF_000690835.1 Fulmarus glacialis | reverse complement strand
CCCCTGCCGTACTCACCCCCCGCCGGTTCCAAAGAAAAAGCACCAGCTGTTCTTCATCCCTCCCACAAACAGCTTAATCCTTCCTGGCAGAAGAACAAGCTGGTAGTAAAACTGGTCATTAACAAGTTTCAGCTGGAAATTAGAAAACAGCTTCTCCCCATCGGGAGCAGCAAGGATCCGCATTACCCTTCCAATTGAACAGGGAGGACAAACATCCCAGCCACCGCCGCCATGGAGTTTGACAAGTTTATGAGCAGCATTGAAAGATTTCGCCGCCTAAGAAACATGCGGGAGCTGGATTCGGTGACACAGGCAGCCCTCCAAACCCTGTAATCTTAATTGGAAATATCAATCTCTAGGAGAGAAGCCAGTTAACAATATTTTATATAATAATATATTCTACTCTGTCATGCAATTATATTCCAAACCCTGAAATGCACAGAAGTTTGTTTTCATTTTGATACAGTAAATATTTTGGCAAAACAATGCCACACACTTTGCCAGATGTTCCATCAAATGTTATTAAGTTTTTAGGCTTTTTTTTAATATATTATATGTAAATATATATTTGCCTTGCTCTCTGCACAGCTTTTCCCCCAGCTTTTTCTCTCCACCCATCCTCTCAAAATATTATTTGTCATCATTATAGGTACTTCTTGCTAAATTTTCTAATTCAGGTTTTGCAAAATCCAGGACAGATTATATTATTTTAACCATGTTAATACATGTTAATGTATCTAGCTCTAATATAAAGTGCATCTTTACCTTGGAAAAAAAAAAAAAAGGCAAAAATCTAAATCTGCACAGCCAGTTCTAGTGTCCTAAGTTCAACAACTGGTTAAAAAAACCCGCTTAGTTAATTAATAGCCAGGAAAAATGACAGTGGCTCTGGGGAGAAAATAATAATTAAAAAAACCCCACAAGTTAGGCCATTCAAGGATTTCTACTTTGAAATCATGAGTCTTCGGCAGGTCAATTTAAGGCCACAGTCGCACCTCGTACCATCCTGTTGTCATCTAATTCTGCTCTTTCTGACAATGGACAATATTGAGGCCATAAGAAAATGACAACAAACTCATTCTTTGTATTATTTGTAATGGACTATGAAGAGAGAAGTATAACCCACTGTTATATTCACATCTCAGCCAGACAAAAGAAAAGTCAGCTGAAAAGAGTTTGTCCTTTCCCTTCTCACCATTCAAAGCTGAGTTCCACACTGTCTGTTAACTTGTTAAAAAAAAAAGTCTGAGAAGACTCTAAAAATGGGAAAAAAATGCAATGTAAAGCAAACAAATCTAATAAACCAAGTTCCCAAACACCTTTCACACCCAGCCTCCATCCCTACAAGCAGCTGGAACCCATTGATGCTCAGGCAGTAAGAGGTGCCTACAAAAGGGTGCTCTACCAGATAAGCCCACTTCTTTTTAGGGCTCTTTGAAGGCGATGTGTATGTGTTATTATTTACTTTTTAACATGCAAAAAAACCCACAACCCACCAAAAAAACCCCAAATGACACCAGGAAACCATAGGGAAAAGGAAATGAGATACTAAATAAAAGAAAAAAAAAAATCCCCCCAAAGCTACAATCAGAGCCAGCTGTAGGCCAATTAAACTCAACAGTTTACAGATGTTCACAGGAGAATACTCATTCACAATTTAACTAAATTGATCCTCTTTCTTAAAAACTCTTGGGAGTTGGTACACAAAGCTTACTTTTCTTTAGGGCTCTCAAAATAAAATTTATAGACCCTTTTACTCTAATGTATGCCAGCAAAACACTCCCTGGAAAAGAGGAGATCAAACTTCATGTTTAACCCTTCCCTGCCGGCACCTCTATGACTCCACTTCCACTGCTTCAGGTCAGAGTTTCTAGAAGTTCAGCTGAAACTCCAGAAATCATTTATCTTTTGTTCATGTCAGTCTCAACCACCCTCTCTCCCAGCAGAACACCACCTCACTACTGATTCTTTCTATTATTAAATTTAATTAGGAAGGTATTTGGTTGGGCCACGGGGG
>NW_009226137.1:0-39024 GCF_000690835.1 Fulmarus glacialis | reverse complement strand
AGGCTGCCCAGGGAAGTGGTAGAGTCACCATCCCTGGAAGTATTTAAAAGACGTGTAGATGAGGCGCTTAGGGACTTGGTTTAGTGGGCATGGTAGTGTTGCGTTGACAGTTGGACTTGATGATCTTAGAGGTCTTTTCCAACCTTAACGATTCTATGACTCTATGATTCTATATCCATATTTCTATACTCTCTAGTGGGTCTTTTTTGTTACTAGTTGTTAACTATGTAACAGGGAGGGTTGTTTAACTAAATGATAACCTTAGTAAATAACAGAACTGTGAAATTTCCATCAGTAACTCATGCAGATCTCTTCCCGTTTGGTATTTGCGTCTTACTTTCTACTTCTTATGGTTGGGCATCCTGGGGTGTCCACCTTGTTGCAAAGACAACTGAAGACTCCCACTGCTCAGGTACACTCAAGGATATGCTTCCTGTTCCAGTCTACTGGGCAACAGAAACTTATTCTCAACAATTGCCCACCTTAGTAATGTTTCTGTTTCAGAGAATATAAATTTTATTTGCCAGCGAATCTTTGAATTTCTGAGAGGACAATGAAAAGATCTTTGGGTTCCAAGTCAGTAATGTTGTCCACATTATGGTAGAAGAGCTTCTGCTCCTAAGCACAGAATGATGTAAGATTTTAAAAGTCTACTTCTTCTGTGCATGGAGATCTATAAAGTTTTGATGTGTCCCTTTTTCCAGCTTGTTATTCAAACAGGAAAAACACTCAAGTCCTTACACCAGTAAAGAAGTTGAATAGTCACAGGGGAGAATTAAGGAAGCCATCTTGAAGGGGACTAAATATGTTTGTTTTACTTGCTGGTCTGTAGAAACCCTCCCTTTTTCTGAAGCTGAGGAAGTAGGAAATACCTGTATATTCAAAAGCACAATTTATTTCATATGTGGTGTGGAACATTAAATAGAATATCTGGTTCGTTATTTACTTGATCAACTAAGATCTTGAGTCTGTTATGTTGGAACTAAGTTGGTTAGCTACTATTTTCCAGGAATAGAATTGGTGGAGGGAAGTAATATGATATGTCGTTTAATTTAGCCACTTCCTATAAGTTGTATCATATGATTCATAATCTTGTTTCCATTTTAAAATTTTCATCTTTGTTCTTAAACACAATGATGATGATAAGTCTAAACAACCTTATATATAAGCAGTCTTGTAGTCTAAACCTGATATATGTTATATACATATATACATATATCTTTTAAATACAACCAGATATCTTCAACTGGATTGCATTTTGTGTCATTTAAGAAAATTGCTGTGTACTGTTGTTTTCAAAAGAAAACATATAGAGCAAGGATGACAAAACCTTGCATTCAGTTAGTAAGAAATATAATTACATTCACTTATATTCCCTTGTAGCACTTTTTGCAGGTTGTAAAAAGAGAAACTGACTGTTTCAACTAAGAATTCCATAGATAAGTAGAAGTGGCTTTTTCTATTTGTGTTTGTTTGTTTTTTTTTTTTCCCCAAGGCCATAAGAATTGATCTTACGATCTCATGGAATATTGATAATGCTGTGCTTTTTTTTTTTCTTTTCCTCTTTTCTTAAAATAAAGTTGTCTTACAGATTGTGAAAATAAGGTAAACAAGAAAGTATGGACTAAAGCATTTGTAGCCTAATATGAATGTCAGAGTTATTTTCACCTTCCAAGTGAGTAAAATAACCCCTTTGGGTTGTTTCCTATTTTTTTAGGCTACATATACTGAAGGTTTTCTGGCTGTATTGATTTAAAGATATTGAGATACTTAGATATTTTGAAAACAATGGATTGCATGTGTTAGAAGACAGAACACAATGGGAGCTGGGCCCTACAACCTACTCAGCAATCAGAGGCAATTTTTAGTCATTTTAGCAGCTTCAGACATTAGGTTTTGTTCCACTTTACATGCTGTACTGTAAGTCATCCTAGTGATTTTCATCAGAAAGATCTGGAGACTATTGTAAAACATAAGGAGATATCTTTTTTTTTTTTTTTTTATTTTTTTTGTTAGTTGATGTAATTTGAATGGTGGATTATAATAGCTCCATGAATGTCTACAATCAAGACTAAGTATAGGTTTTCATAGTAGATGGAAGAAAATGAATTGGTTTAACTTACACTGAAAGATTTGGTTATTTCCTGTGTATAAAATAAGAGATCAGACTTAGACTAAAAGATCCCTTCTAGTCTGATTTAAGATTCAGATTTGGATGCAACGGTCTTTAAATCTGGAAAATTAGCGCTAAGGGACTTTAAAATATTGTGCCACGTTTGAAAAGAACCTGAATATCTACACAGACCTGTGTTGGTTTTGGTTTTGACCCCCAACCAAAATATAAATGAGATTCAAATGAGGTGAATATTGCTATGGTATGATACTCACTGATTTTTTTTTTTTTTTAACTGTTGCTTTACAGCCTTAAGAAAAAATCCATAGATTTGATATAATTGCTGCTTTTTTTTCAGTTTAAAGTCTATTTTTTAAAAATGCATATTCTTTTGGATTTATAAAACCAAAATTAAAATCAGATTAATGCAGTTCTTAGGAGCAGAAGGAACTGAAAAATATGTAATTTATGCTGTATCTGGAATATCACCAAGGGAAAACAGTAGCTGATCAGTTGGCTTTAATCTTAAAGAAAAAATAATTTTACATAGTGTATCTATTTTTTTGCGATGGTGGACAAAAGTGTTTCAACTCCTTTAGCTGACTTTTGTCATTCAAGGTATTTCGTGAAAGAAACACAGTCGCTGCATCTACTAAAACTTTGAGGCAAAGGTAATTTACAAAATAATTTTTCTGAAATAGAAGTGAAGAGCATCACATTGAAAGAAGCCCTAAATTGACCCCAACATCACCTGCTTTGCTTTCCACGGCTTAGGACATGACCCAGTTCATAGATGATAAAACAAAAAACAAAACCATCAAAAAACCCCCAAACAACAAACAGTGGATGAGAAAGAATATTCACTTTTATTAAAAATAAATACTTTAATGTATTCAGAATGAACCAAATAACAGTGCAAATTCTTCTGTATATAAGCATCAGTCATAACAGAATGCAGTTTTTGTTCCAGAAAACTATGGTATTAGATATGAATCCTCCGGGGAGCATTGCTATTATACAAAATTTTAATGTAAAAACCAGATTGAATAGGAAGCCAGGTAGTGAAAACTACCAAGCAGAAAATCCCTTGAAATATAATCATAACTTTCTTTGCTATTGGTCTAAATGATATAGGTAATAATAGTGTTCTTACAATATTATGGGTTCCTTCATGTGTAGAATGTGTTGATAGCCAATCATACTTTATTTTAGATCGAAGCAGATTAGGAAGAGCATGTTTGATGTCACTGGCAAAATGCAGATGAATGACCGTAAGAATCTGTTTCTAGGGTGGTTTTGTGTGGATTTCTGGAGTATTCTATACGAGTCAGCATGCAGAATATTGAGGTCAAAGAGATGAGCTATATTCATACTACATCCAAAAGATATAAAATTTAAAGAAGGGAGTATCCTCTTTTATTTCATTTTGCATGAGAACATACCAGTGGATGATTTGGGACAAACAAAAGGTCTATACACCCGCTGACCATCACCATTTAGCCATCTGATAATGCCTAAAATCAAAATGCCTAGAGAAGATCATACTAATGAAGAAAAGGTAGTAAGCTAAAAATATACATGATCTCAAATGGTATCTGGACAAATTAATAGAAGAATTATTTAGAAATTACTATTAAATATAAAAATTGTGCCAGAAATCATTTAAGTTCATGTAAACTTAAAGCATCCTGTGTCAGGGAGTTGAGTGGGGAAATTCTGCCATATTGAAGTACAGTTTCAAGCACTGAAGACTGAAAGGTCATTCACTTAATAAGGGATAAGAAATTCCCAGGCTTTAGTGAAAATCAAAGTGTTGTCCTGCAATATAAAGGGGTAGAAAGGAAATGCAGAGAGTTTTCAAGTCCTTCAAAGGAGAGAATTTTGATAAAGACACAACTTAAAGATTTATTTCTAAGAATAAAGAAAAAAAAACCAATCTGGCTGAATAAAATTATATTATGATATTTTAACCACAGCGAAGATGCTGGGCATCCCTATTGTGTAGGTAACGTAGCCTGCCAGACCAGTTCATCTGGCCTGTGTTCAAACCAATAAGCCTCACAGACAATAAAGTGAATTGGGAAGGCTCGTCATTGTTTAGTTCCACTTTCTTCTTTGAGTAGCAGAAACAAAGAGCTGATTGAGGAAATAATTTTGCTTATGGAATGATTCCAACTGTAAAAATGGATGCAAAGTGATTTAACTTTAGTTATACTTGGTACGTATCCTTCTTTAGTTGCATACTATAGGTTTTTTGTGCTTCTCCTATGGAGAGCGACATGTTTGTGCAGCAGTGTACCAGAAGGTCCTGGTTCCCTCATTTCAGGGGCCTGACAAGAGGACACTACAGCTTCAGTCTGTCCCCAAGCCTAGGCTTTCTTCCCATGGAAATGAAGGGGACAGCTTGTGCACACTTAGGTCTTATCACAGTGTGGGGCCAGGATGTGGTCAGGGCATGCACTCAGCTCTGGGCATTCAGAACCACCTCTGCCTCCAGCAGGTTTGTCGCGAATGAGTGGTTTAGAGGCCAATTAAAAAATCACCATCAAAGGTATTAGCAGAAAGTGATTTTAATAGAAATTTATAAAAGCGTGACTTTATAGAGTTCGATGGCAAGGTTCACTCTATTACTATAGAGATGAAACATATAAAGGAAAATCGAGTCAAAATTGGGCTAGAATGATTTACATAGAGACCGAGGACGAAAAGGGTAATGGAGACCCTCCCGTTGAGTCACAAGATTCAGAGAAAACCCCCTTGCTCTCTCAACTCCTGATGGAGCTTAGGTGCGGCTGGATCCATTCTTAGTCTCAGACTTGGTCAACAGTTTATATCTAATGGGGGAAATACAAGGAATAAGGAAACCGTCCAGTTGAGTCACAAGTTTCAGAGTAGACCCCCTTGCTTTCTAAACTCAGAGAGGAGTCTAGGTGTTGCTGGATCCACTCCTAGTCCCAGACTTGGTCAACGGTTTAGGTCTAAGGGATTATATGTGTTCAGCAGCAGTCTGATGTTCATTCACAGTTTCAAGATAGATCATAAGATTTCAGCAGCACTTAATCATTAACTAATCTAACAGTTACAAAGTAAGTTAGTAGAGTCTACTACAATCACAACAGTGACTTAATTACAGATTATGCCTACTGTTGGTTCACACACACATAGAGACAGAAATATATATAAAAGTACAAAAGGTATACCTGTTAAAAATTCCCCTCCGGTTCAGTGAAACATTCACATCAAATGTCTTGGCATTTCTCAGCAGGTAAAGATTTGAGCCTTGAGGAGTGTTTCGGCCAAGGAGAGTTTCAGCCCAGGTCCTGTGGCAGTCGGCGACGGTCCTCCGAATATCGCAAACTCTAGAGTTTGCGAGCTCTGAGAGGTGTCCCACTCAGAGGGAGGTGCTGGGTGCAGCCCTCTGCACTCCAGGAGAGCTCAAAGGGTCTTACTTAGGACCACCATTTATAGGTTCGCAAGATGATTGTCTTTAGTCACCTCTAAATTTCCATCCTGGCCACAGTGGTGGTAGTTACTAAAATTCTCAAGGTTTAAGTGTTGTTCCACTGGAGCTGTGACTCAGATAAGGGTATCAGGGGATGACCCCTGGGCCCAGGCAGTAGGAGTACGTTCCCAACCTCAGCTATGCAGAGTTTCTGATACCATCAAGGGGCGCTTAACTGCCAGACTCATTATACCAAGGCCAAGGTTTTACAGGAATTTCTGAGATCAACAAGAGGCCCAGGAGAAGAAGGAGGGGGAATGCACCACTGCTAGGTTAGATGTAGCCTGAAACATTTTTTGGAGAAGCCTTTTTCCCTGAAATCCAAAAAAAAACATCCTTTCAACTTTGGCAGCCAAGCTTGCATAATATGAAGATAACTAGCCCCCTTCTCTGCTCCCCCACAGGCATGTGCTTTGCACAGATTGTTGCATTGGTCTATTTTTAGTTTATTAACATATAAACTCCAATATATATTTTCCTCATTTATGAGCACAAAAATAAAAATTAAACAAAAAGTTATGTGTCCCCCCAATAAAGCACTATGAATAAATAGATGCAGTAGCACAGCATCAGAAAAAGGAAGTTTTAGTGCTGTAAATCCCTGATAGGTGGTATATTTGGGTATGATACTTTACAGAGACCGTTTTGATCTTGTCACTTCCCATGGACTGGAAATGCCAGGGAAGTTGCTTAATTTTCCAGCTGCTCTATTTTCCTATGCACAACTCTCCATCCCATAGGAATATTGTAAAATTAAATTACTTGGTGGTATTAAAACATTCTGAAGGTTTAAAAAATTGTAAAAGTCATTAGTAATGCTGTTTTATGTTATTTCAGGAGTCCTGCAGAGAAATACACGATTGCTTTCTTTTTATTAATAACACCACCGATTTTCTTTGTCTTGTTAAGTATTAATAAATACTCTCCTACTACCGTATATTGTTTACTCTCATTTGAAAACATTAGTCATTCTGAAGTCCCTTCAAGGAAAAAGTTATGATATTCAAAATGTTTTTGGAGCAATCAGGCAATAATTACACAATATCAAGGGCTTTTGTGGCATACTACTGAATATTTGTTCTTCTTTTCCTTTGAGACAAGTTTTTGAGTATATTTAGAACAGTTAGGATTCTTTATTCTTCATACATGTTAGATTCTAGCTTTATTTGTTTTACCTTAGTTTTGGTTTTCCAGGTGTGTTTTAGGCATAACAATAAATAACAGCAAACATAATAAATTTAGTGAAAATTAAATATAGATAAGTTGGAAATTCATCACAGTATTATTTGTGGATTTCAGGCCATGTTACTCATCAAAATGGAAAAACTTACAGGAAAGGAACTGCTTACAAGAAAATTGTGCAGATTTCCTAATGAGTTTCTTGCAACATATATCAAAATAATATATCTTGGTTGTCTGTTGACTGTCTTCCCTCCTCTTCCTTTTGTTCCTCATAGTCACCCCAACAGCAACCTCTGTGACCCCAGTCATTCCTTACTTACTATGTTAGTTCTTACTGTGAGTTTCTCAGAAGGTAAGAGGACAATTTGTATGACTGCTCTGTCTTTGTAATCTCCCCCACTTCACATGAAAGAGGGGCAACAGATTCTGGAAGGGTTTTGCAAAAAGAGGAGGAACACGAGAGAGACTTGCAACATTTGACAAGACTAAATTTGTATTTGGTGGGATGAAGTGGAAAGGAATTGTTCTCTTGTCTTTTGAAGTTTCCACAATGTGTGTTACTGATAAGATCTTTCTGAATAATGCTCTATGTGCTAGAGCATTTATCAAGTTAAATCCCAATGTACTTAAATAGCAGCTCTCCATCTAAAACATAAATGTGGAACACATGGTTCCATTTTCTTAAAAAGTAAACCCTCAAAGCATCTATGAATATCAGTTGGGATGTTTGTGGTGGTGTGATATTTCTGATTAGGGGTAGTAAAAGCTAACCATCTTGTACAAATCTTATGCTTCTAGATAAGAAAATCTGTAACAGTCCAATTTACCATACTCTTTTTTTTTTTTCTCTGATACAAACTCTGAGTGGGTATCTATTTCTGCTTTCATAACAACATCTCACTACAAATGTCTAAATTATCTTGGCTAATTAACATCAAACACATTTCTAATTTTGAAAAAGAAACCATTTGATTATTTCATAGAAGACTCTCCTGAATGTTATTACTCTAAATATGAAATTTAAATAGCCATTTATAAATTTGTCTTTCAAATCAGAAATCCTAATACATTTTACTCATTTTATCAAAAGGCAAAAAGCTGGCTTAGCTTCCTCAGAATAGTTAATAACTGCTATAGAGTTATGAATAAATATCATGCTAGTAGTAATGAGAATTCTTGATGCATTTATTATTATTATTGTTATTATTATTTTAAAGGCTATTAAGAGTTAAGAGAGTTAATGAACAGTTTTATTTCTATCCATACATTGACATTAGTCATGGGCACGTAAAAAGAGTGAGATAAATGTGTGCATTTTCCCACTTTATAAAGTTCTTTTCTCTGATTGTTTTGTAGCATTGAAGTTACACAGCATTTAAGTTGGAGGTTGGATATGATATTGGAAAATTCATTTTCCACTATGATGTCAAATGAATTGGAATTTCTTTTCAGGCAATTACATGTTGAGATTTAGCCCTGAAAGGTCCAATGTGTTATTGCTCTTACTCTTGCTCTTCCATTGTAACACTTTCTAAACAAAAACTATTAAGTATGTCAAACAATTAAGGTGACTGGCTCTTTCAAAAGTTTTGGTTAAGGGGAACATCTTAAATATTCTGGTTAAAATAAGCTCATGACTGCTGGACCTGGAAACCTGACTAGGATGCTAGATATCTCTTTTTCTCTCCCAAGAAGTTAGTTTAACTGTTGTTATATCACTCATCACTGCTGTAGCATCTAACTCAATTTTCCTTCATTAATTACCACCTCAGAACACCAGAAAACTGTATGGTGGTTGTTTTTTTAAGTATGCATGACTGGAATGTGTAATGGATTCTCAAACTTTTTTTTACTTCTGACCTCAATGGAGATTGAGGTTAGGTCACTTAGGTCAGTGCTGATTCACCTCACTCCTTAAAACCCATCAGTATGGTGTTAGACATCATCTCTGTTTGACAAGTATGTCCTGTTGAGCCAGGAGACTGTTGAAGCTGAGCAGATCTTCTCAGCTGTTTCCCTCAGGACCCCTTAGCATTTGCTCTAGCCCATAATCTTTTCTGGCGTTCTTTTTGAATTAATATGTCTATTCGTAATCTAAGTGACAAGACTCTCCTATGGCCACTCACAACTAATATCTACAGTAAAGGTAACGTTGTTAATTTATAGCATATTCAAAGGTATTTTGTAGCTGCTTAAAAAGTGAGGATGATCTAGATTGAATTGATGACATCACAAATCATTTAATAAGGATCCACAGGATACATAGGAAGAAAACATTTATTTTTATTTGTATATTAATCATAAAGACTTCATGTCTGTATGTATGTTCATAAGGCCACATTGCTGCTCTGTTCACTACACGTTAAACTTTAAGGAAAGAATTAAGAATATTTGTGAAATACAATCATGCAGGGTTAAAAAGTGTACTAACCAATGAGACAATAAAATAATGATTAAATGTATGTATGTATACAATATATATCATACTATCTTACTGACCATCTTGTTTGCCATGTGAATCTGGAATATATTCATCATATATTTAAGAAATTATGCCAAGTACTTTGAATATGAAAAGTACTAATCATCAAGACATTTGTGCTAACAGCTACATTGAGGCAATACTGATTTAGCTGAATTACCAGATTTCAAATAAGGCACTTTAGGCAAACCCTTACACATTTTTCTACACGGCAACAATCATAGAATCATAGAATAGTTTGGGTTGGAAGGGACCTTTAAAGGTCACCTAGTCCAACCCCCCTGCCATGGGCAGGGACATCTTCAACTAGACCAGGTTGCTCAGAGCCCCGTCCAACCTGACCTTGAATGTTTCCAGGGATGGGGCATCTACAACCTCTCTGGGCAACCTGTTACAGTGTTTCTCCACCTCATATTGTAAAAAATTTCTTCCTTATATCTAGTCTGAATCTACCCTCTTTTAGTTTAAAACCATTCCCCCTTGTCCTGTCGCAACAAGCCCTGCTAAAAAGTCTGTCCCTGTCTTTCTCATAAACCTAAGTACTGAATCGTGGCAGTAAGTTCTCCCCAAAGCCTTCTCTTCTCCAGACTGAACAACCCCAACTCTCTCAGCCTTTCTTCATAGGAGAGGCGTTCCGTCCCCCTGATCACTTTTGTGGCCCTCCTCTGGACCCGCTCCAACAGGTCCATGTCTGTCTTATACAACTATGTATCTGAGAGAGAATTCACATACAATGAACAATGGTTCACATAACGTCACACACCAATGAATGACAATGGTTTGGGCTTTTTTAAACTTCAGTTCCAAGACAGACACTGCCATCGTATGTCAGGTGTTTCATGCATTTCTATTAAGGAAGACTGCAGGGACCTAAAAATCAGTGTTTTACTATTTGCTGTTTACAAGGTAAACTTTATACTTCAATTTTATAGGCCTGTCTGTATTGCAACATGCCTATATAATTAAAATTCCCCAAATAGAATAGTCTGAAATAACCTTAAAGTTAAGCCTCCCCTTCCCTTTTCCCTTCCTCTTGCTTTACCTTTTTTTGGCCACTTTTCTCAGTTTTGAAAACACCCTTTCAAAAATTCATCATCTTCATTACCCAGAGAATGGCCTGTTGTTTTGATACTGAACTTAATTGTACATTGAGCTCTGTTAACTAAGGTAACTCCCACACTCTCAACTTTTCTATTAACTGCATGTTTCTTACAAATGAAAAGTTGTCACCTCCCTCAAAGTGCTAAACCAGGTAATTCTTGAAGAACAACCAAAAAGAAAAGCAAGTTCATTGTTGGTTGTTTTCTGTTAGCTCAGTACTTGGCAGTCAAGATCACTCACTAGAATTGGAATACCAACATTATTTTTTTTTTCTGTAATTTTTAACATAATAAATTCTTTGTTGTTAGGAAATAAGTATTTGGCTGTAGATAAAATTCCAACCCATTGTGATTTATCTGCACGGTGCAAAGATAATGCAAAAAAATCCCTGTTTATTTACTGTGGAAATAATACAGTTTATCCATACATTCATTATCTAACTTACTGTTCTATGTAGCTTATAGCCAGAAATTGCCGTTTGATACTGATTTTATTGCTGTGTTAAAATCTTAGATCCAATTATATCCATTTCCTCTACAAAACAAAAGGTTAACGGGGTTTTTTTTCATTCCTATAGAGAACTCTGTGAGCAAAACCAATAACGATTCTAAGTTTATAGCTTGCATTTTAAGGTACCACATGTTGTATAAATATTTGTCATTTGTTTCATTGCAAAGCCTTTTTGTTTCGTTTTGCTTGTCAGGCATTCTGGCAGATGACAGTTTTTAGCTTCTCTCAGATGTAGGCAACAGCACGGAAGAAAGTATCAATATGTTTAGTTTAGCTATTGACTGATTGCCACTGTGACCTGATTACACACAGAAGTTGAGCTGTCATTACGGGGCATGGTTTTGAAAGTAAAGCAATTGGATAATGTGTAATCTTGAAAAGGAAAAAGAGGGCT
This sequence comes from Fulmarus glacialis, assembly GCF_000690835.1. Taxonomy (NCBI): domain Eukaryota; kingdom Metazoa; phylum Chordata; class Aves; order Procellariiformes; family Procellariidae; genus Fulmarus; species Fulmarus glacialis. The sequence continues at coordinate 27,740 of NW_009226137.1, read as the reverse complement.
GCAGAAAAGGATGGTGAGACAAAGCAACAGGCAGGATGAACTCTGTCACATGGAAAGACCAAAAATGGAGATAGGACTACTATGGTTTGCCAGACCATGAGAAGAGATTGTTCTTAACTACATCAGGGTTTATCATGCCCTATAAAGTAACATTGTGTTTCCCTGGGACACTGCAACAGCACATCCAGCTCTGTGCTGAATAGCATTATGGCCTGCCATTTTCTCTTCTCCTCCCAACATATATGTCAGGCTCTGCTTTCCATGGGAGAAAAGCTTTGATTGACTGTTCAGGCAAGCTACCGGTACTGTGGGGTGCATGCTGGAGTTTGCTACCTCCCGGGCTGTATGTAGCCTGAGGGATAGATGTGGTATTATCTGCTGTAATCCAGGAAGAGAACAATTAGGGCATTGTACTTTTATTTAGAAATCATCTTCCTCTCAGAATATCCTTCATTAAGAGTCACTGAAGGAATCACACTGTAAACCCTTTGTGGCTGCTTTTGGATTTCTGGAACTGAGTAAGAAACAAAGACAGAGAAAAGAAAATTGTGGACTAGATTATTTAGCAGAGATTTAAGGTGGAGGGTCTTGTGCTCAAAAGGTGCCCTTGACAAAGGAGAATTGCTGAGATAGTAGAAAGCAGAATGAATGACAATTAGTTATAAATATTAAATATAAAAATCATACAGATATTCAGAATACTGTGATATATACAATCATATTACCATGCAAGAAAAACAAAACAAATCATTGGAGTGGGGTATATGTTTACTTGCTTTTTAAAAAGCTAGACAGCCAGATGAAGCAGAAAATTGTTTGGTGCATCGAATTTGTGGACTGCTTTAGACTTCTGCATCAATGGAAAAAGCCTGATTTTTTTAATAAAAATGAAACTTGAGAATATTACAAATACGCTGTTAAGAAGTTTAAAAAAAAAAAAAAAAAAAAAAGCCAAAACCACTTGCCAAGGTCAGGTCCTGAGAGGCTTGTAAGGAAACATGAAACACCACTAGCTACATCGCAAATAAAAATCTTCTATACATATTTTTCGTAGCGTGCTTTCATCTTCCTTTAATAATACAGTCTTTACTCCAACTTTGTCAGAGACACTATGGCTCATAAATATTCATCGTTTTAAAGAAATTATGTAGATTTTGTTTTAAAGTCAATATTGAGTTTGTTAATTAAAATGGCTCAGTTAATTAACTAAATGGCATCCTAAACCGAACTTGTATGAAACTCTTTCTTACACTGATTGTTTTTCATGAAGAAATGATGCATAAAAATTAACTTCTTCCCCTTCTATTTTAAATCATTCTTTCGTACATGCTCTAGGGATGGTGATTTTAAGCAGGTAAAACTTTCTGAACAGTGGCTGTAAGAATTGCTATTTTATGCCATCATCTTACTAGTGTGATGGAAGTGTCAGTTGTGATTTGTCAATAAGTCTGGATTGAAGCTTGCATTTAATAGTTGTTATGACTTTAGTTGTTTCTTTATTATCCAAGACCTGGATTGGACAACATAAAAACCTGCTTTCAGTCCAGTTATGCTGTGGGCTGATTGCAGTGTAGTCACCTGTCTCCTTTTTCCTAATATTTGTATTTTTGCAGAAAAGGAATAGTAAAGCAGAAGCTGCTTCTTGTTTTACATTTAGTAAAGAAAGCAATTCATACAGAAAACTATAAGTTATTCTTTTATTTTTTTGTATACAAACAATTGTAAATTTTTTTCAAATCTGACACTACCAGTTATCCTATATTAGAAGCCCACTTTCATAAAGTACTTTGTATATCAGAGGGACCCTGCCAAGAAGAACATTGCTAACAGTCTTCACAGATACCCCACAACATACTCTTGCTCATATTCATTGCAATTTATTCTAATTTATCATATTATGCATATCAAGAAAGCTAAATTTTAATCCACTGTCAGATTAATCGAAATAAGTTCCTTTTATAAGTGCTGCTGTGTTATTGAGAAGTTGGTGAGACAGCTAGCAAGAGAAAGGGGTACCTTATCTAATATTGGGGAAAAAAAATTTCCACTGCTATTAAAATGTTGGAAAATTCTCCATATTCTTTTTTGACAAATGACATGTTGAGGAGATGCATCTCCTCATCTATATTCCCAAGCAGCTGGGTAACAATTGCATTATCTTCCCTTTGGTCATTTCAGGTAAATAGGAAATGACCTTGACATTGACTTGTGAGAGAGAAGGGAAATATTCAAAATCAGACATTGTTCACTTGAAATATAATGTATGCAAGTCATTTCAGTGTCTTTCCTTACTTTTATCAGGTGGCAGCTGCTGATAATGATAGTGATGCCTTACTGGTAATACAATTTATCAAGTTCATTCATTCGCAATAACATTTCTGACCTCTGCAAAACTATTCCCCATTGTTCGTTCTTTCTTACTTACTGTCTCTACCTAATTAGTTTCAACTTTTTCATTTTGAGCATTGTTCCTGAGTTACAGGATAGAACTGTAACTCTACAACTATTATTTTAATTGATACTGCTTTAATTTAATCTGCTTTCTGGATATCAATAAGGAATTAAACAGAACAGGGACTCAGAATATGATTTTACATCAGGTGACATACTTTATACAACTTCTTCCTCCCTTTATACTTATTATTATCATAAGAATTGGTATTCCTTTCCATCTGCTCAGCTCTAATTCATTCCATAGTGCATGCACACAACTATGTGTATAGACTAAAAAATAACTATCTAAAGCTAAAGTAGGAAATAGCAGTGGAAAACTGGAGCATGTGAAATGATCAAGGAGGTCTATGTATGCCAAGCTGAGCATATGTATCATTTTGCACCAAAGTAATCAGATCGGGGTGGGGATGGAAACAACATAACAGTGTATCATTTAGGCTTCTTCTGAAGGAAGATCATCCAAGACATGAGTTCAGATGGAATAGAAACAACCAATGCAAGTAATTTTAGAATTCATGAGGAGAAGAAATGAAAAGATCTAGACTTTGAAAATATGCAATTATTCAAATTTCACAGAGTATTCTCATGTTTTGAGAGATGTTATCATTTCTATGCTGGTAATTTATTTGTGGGGTTTTTTTAAATGAAAAGAGCAAAAATTGGAATACATAAAATTAAATAAGTGGGAAATGGTCTGATAGTTTAAGATTAAACTAAATTATTGTGAAGACCAATGTCAGTGGGTAAAATTAGGCTCCTCTACTGTTTCCAAATTTAGAGCTTAAATCTTTTCTATTATTCTGTTACTAAGCTTCCAATTAATCTAACTTAATTAACACTTGAACTAAAGTACAAAATTTTAGATGCATCTCATGCTTTGAGACTAATGTTTTGACACATACCATTGAATTTATATAGTCCTTTGATGTTGAAATCAGAATTTTTTCTTTGAAGGAATAATCCATACTTTTGTTGTCCTTTGCACTTGCAAATTTATTTTTTTCCTTTGGTTGCAAACCAAGGTATGTTTTCAATCTTGATCTGCTGCTAAATAAGGCAAAGCTGAAAATATTTAATTTGTATGCAAAGGGCTAAACTAGATTTTTAGAAAGATGTTCCAGCTGAAGTTGTCCTTTCTTCAATTTTTTTTCTTTTGCACCCTGTCTTCCTTGCCAGCCTACAACACTCCTTAATCGGGCCTGTGTTCAGTCGTAGGCAGATCTGGGGGAAAGCATCTCACATGTTTGCCCTGTTTTTACTCTTCTGCAGGTGTTGCCTTACGGCCACTGTTCCTATTGGTCTTCCCCCTTAGAAAAGGACATCAGCCCTCCTCTGGTAAAACCTGACAGTCTTTCTTACATAGGAGGGAAATAGATGAGATAAGACACCAAAGGAGATGAAACTGAGTAGACACCGGATGATTACCCTGAGACAACAAATGAATAAAAGGAGGATGGGGGAGGGAGGGGGCCAAAAGAAAAAATGTAGAAAAGAGAATTGGAGTGGGACAGTAGCCATTGCTCACTCATCTCTGGAGACATCCAAGAACTAGAGAGAGCCCAGAGACAGCAGGGCAGTGGGATGGCTGTAGGTCCCACCAGCATCAGAATCCCATCTCAGGGGTGGAAATCCTGGAGCTATGAATAACTGTGAGTAAAAAGGTAGGGAAGATTCTGGAGGGCCCCATCTCCTTGTGCACTCCTCTGCCACAGAAAGGGCATAAATCTGGACACCCAGTCATCATGTCCATGTCCATTACTCCATGGAGGTTTTCCCAAATTATGTTTCTGGTGAGCTGCAGAATTAGCTCAGGAAACAAGCTGTCCCCCAAGAGACAGTCTTGGCTTGATAGGCAGACTCTAATTACCTTAAAAAAGAAAAAGGCAAGCAAACGAAATCCCTAAGATCCAGAATCTAAGAATCTGATGCCCACATGGTGGCATGTAACATGTTACCTGGATCTTACAAGGTATTGCCTTGTTAAATGTTTATCTGTGCTTATCTGTAACCCTAACCTGAGTTTGAGGAAAGTCCTTTATTTATTTGTGTACTGTTGTTCTTTTTATCTCTGTGGTAAAAGTAGATGGCATTACATTTCTGTATATGTAATGAACTCATTCATATTGATCTAGATTTCTTTCTTATTTTTGTATTAAAAATATTATAATCCTATGTTTGTGCTATAAATTTAGAGCAGGAGCCAACTTGTAAGAAGAGGCTGCATTTACTTATATCACAATTTACCTTTTACTATAGGTGGGATTTTTTTTTGCTTTCTTTTCTTGTGTGATTATTTTTGAAAACAGTAGGTTGAAGTACAGTCTGTCACCAAAAGCTAATCTTACATCTTCTGCTTTTCTGGATTGAATATACCTTAGTATATAATTGGTTACTTCCCCCCCTCTCCCCGCCTCTACAAGAAATCTACAAATCTTTCTTTCTCTGTCTTGTGATAGACCCAATATGCTTGATTAATGTTGATTGGAAGCAGATTAATTTAAATTTCAGATCTTCAGAAGTCAGCTTGGATTTTTATCTGCCTATGACTACCTATTTACTTTCAGTAGTATTTCTGTGGAACTTGTTTACATGAATATTAAAGCTACTAATCTTTGGAGATTAACATTCAAAAGTTGTAAGAAAGATGAAACTAATCTTCTGTGAAATTAGGCCAAGGTCTGCATAGATATTGAGTTAACACATAAGGGAAATGAATGCATTTTTAATTGTTTTCTTTCATATGTGGGGCCATTCTGGAAAAGCAGAGTTTTTATTATATTTAACAAGATTAGAAAGATAGAAAAAGTAATTTGACTCATGGGTCAGTTTTTATTAAATAAGATATTATGCAGTGGCTATAGTGAAAAATGGAGATCATTTAATATATGACAAATCAACTTCTTGAATTACAAATATCACTTAAGTATGGTTTAATAAATCATGCAGAGTATATGTAGAGGGGTTATTTTAGTGCCAACAAATCAGTATTTTCAAACCAAATTTGTAAAGAAATGTACATGTCATGAAGCAGTTTTGTTCCTCCCATTCTCTCAGCTGGTGGTTGTTTGGTTTTGTTTGTTTGTTTGTCTTTTTTTTTAGTAATCTTCATTGCTTTCATGTCTCTAATGGGTTTAGATTTATTGTCTTCTGTAAAATACCGTCATTAGGGTTTAGAAGTTAGTACACAGCAGTAACACTTCTGTAGCCAGGCAATATGATAGCAATGCTTCCATTAATGTGTTTAACTTTACAGGGAATTTATATTTTATTGTGTATCAGAAACTTCATGTTTTGCTACTTTTAAGAGGGTCACTTTAGTAAAAAAAGTGCTTGAAAACAATAAACATCAGGAAACCACATTTTTCTTGATATGGAAAACTAACCATACTTCTTGGCTGATTTTAATAATTAACTGCCATTGCTTCTTATCTCAGCCCAGGCCCTATATTTGTTGTTGTGAATTATTTTTTTTTAAACTACAGATGGTTTCTCCCCTAGTACATATTTGCAATGTTGCCCATTGTGTAGTATAGTGACACCTCACCTCTCTAGCTATAGAAAACAATCTGGGAAGGACAGCATGGAGCTTTGTGTTGGCTTATTTATTTCCAATCTGTTCCTATATTTACTCCAAGTGCTTCAGTGCTGTTGGATTTGAACTATGCCATTCACCGATTCTTAATTTCTAATATTGTTGGCACAGAAGAATCTGCTTAGTTAAAAATCTGACTGCTTTGAATGCAAATCAGAGAATCAAGTGGCCCGATCAGTATTGATGATGTATTTCTTCATTATTTTTCTTCATGGTATGTCTCTGCTTATGCATATTTGGACTCAACTGGCAATTCTAAACACCTTGTAAGAAAACACATGCCTATAAATATCTAGATTCAAGAGGTCAAGAAAGATTAGATATCATTCAAATAATCAATTTCATATTTTCACTATTGCTTTTCCTGATTAAAAATTGACCTTTAAAACAGTTTCATATACTGAGATAACAAATTTTTTACCAAAAAAACTAGAAGCCTGATGCTGGGGTTTGGGGTTTTTTTTTTGTTTTGTTTGGGGTTTGGGGTTTTTTTTTTTGTGTCTTTGTGGGTTTTGTGGGGGTTTTTTGTTTGTTTGTTTTTTTGTTTTGTTTTGTTTTGTTTTAGAAAAGAGTGTATTTTGACTGACTCGCAAGATACCTACAGTAATAATTTGATTGGTGGGTCTACTCTTTCCTTCCCTTCTTCCTACCAGTGTATAAAACTTGTATTTTAACATTTTATAATATAAAGTGTATGTGTGTGTAGTATTTAATTGCTTTATGTTACTTTTTTTTCCCCCACAAAAAAAATGGCTTCTGGTATTTTTTTCAGGTGTCCAAAGATCTTCCAGAGAAACAAAAAGAAATAGAGATTCTCCTAAAGGATTTCATTGAACTTGATCAACAACTAAATCAGGTGATATTGTGGGTAACGCCTGTCAAGAACCAGCTGGAGCTCTACAACAAAGTGGGTCAGCCAGGAGCTTTTGATATTAAGGTAAATTTTCTTCCATTTTAAAAAATCATCAGGATATTTAGTGGTCAAAAAGTCAGTTACAGCATTGGCTGTATAGTTTGTATTAACAATTTAGCTTTGGTACAGAAGTCAGCAATAGTCCCCAGAAGTTCAAAGTTCTATGAACTTAGGAAAACTTTTATTCTTTTCCATTAAATGGTTTCTAGTGAGAGGGCAGTTTAGAACCAATGGTTCCAAGGTGAAAGATAAATATAATCTATTATTTTTGCCATATCATATACATGAAATAATAGCCCCAAAAGTTGATACATCAAATTTTAATACAAAGTGAACTGAAATTTAGAATATTGGTGTTGGGCCATTTAAGCTATTTCATTCAAGTTAATATAACTACATGAAAATTAGAATAGTTAGGGCCGTATCATGATTCTCACATTGCAAGGAAAGTTATCTAACTGCACAGGTAACATTCCAGTAATTAATAAAGCTAATTGTCTAGTAATTGTGAGCAAAATTTTTGTAATCTGATCCTTGACATGTATCTAGGTATAAAAAAAAAGCCTGTATATGGGTTGGGTGAGGACAGAAGAATTAAGGATGAAAAACTGATTAGAATCAACTGGACTGCCAGGTGTATACCTAGACTTTTTGGCCTTGCATTTTGTCTATGCATATATCAGCTTATCTTCACATAAACTGGGGAAATACTTAAAATACAATAGCTTATTGAAATCCATGAAATTTCTTTGGTTTATAGTAGCTGAGCATCTTGTTCACCTAGATAAAGATTAAACAGAAGACACTGAGTTTTATATTGATTTTGATGATGCAATTTTCAGTGAAAAAAGAAAAAACTGTAAATATTTAAAACTTTTTTTGCCTTGCATGAAATGGAATAATACCTCCTTCTGAAGATGTGTGGTTTAGCTGAGCATGTTTATTAAATTCCCTTTAACTTAGTTTCTTTTAAGGAACTGTTTTAAAGCTGAAACGCTTTTTATGTCATACAATCACATTATATAAAACAGTGAATCTCAAGTCCTGTTGCAGTCCTATAATTGACAGAATGAGTTCAACAATGACATTCATTCCCTTTTTAAAAGATAAAATTAGTATAGCTCATTGCAAATGTCTGTATATACACTGAGTGAGCGATAGAATTTTGCCTTCAAGAAAATTATCTATCCTTATTTCCTGTATTTTAACAAAAATTTTTAGATGGTTCATCCATTTGTTCTTATATTTTTCCATTCTGTTTCCTTTATTTCTAGAATGATTCCGCCATTAAAGTTTATATAAAATAAAAGCAGGGCTAAATTTCTACAAATCAGGAGAGTATTGCTTTTCTTTTTGTGAAAGAAATATTCTGCTTAGCTCTTTCAGTCCTCTTATGGTGATGTGACAGGAATATTTCTGAAAAACTCTTGAAAGAATAGAAAAAATTTAAAAAAATCTGTAGTCCTGAAGTGCTGGGATGAAATCACCTATGTCTAGAGAGGTGGGGGAACAATGAAGAGCTCCAAAGAAAGGCAAATAAATTTTCTCTCTGTGAAAGACCCTACCATATTTCTTTCATGGATAAATTCAGATCACTTAGATTTAAAGCTTGACCAGTTTTGTAGATGAAAGAGCTAGTTGCTTATACTATGGTAAGGGCTGTAAACGTATGAAGTGTGTTAGCTTTTACCTGCATGTTATCTACCTGGATTGCCTTTAAAAGATGTAGGTTTAACATCTTAAAATATTGTTGACTGATGGTTTACCCGGACTGTAATTTTCTTCAAGGGGAGAATCTCTTGCATTAAAGACTCTATATTAAATACCTCTGCCGTCAAATGGGATTCTTATAACTTTTTTAAGGTTAAGAATAAGCACAGTAAGAGTTTTGAGACTGTTAATCATGACAAAACACACAGCAAAAATGAGTAGATATAATTCAGTAAAGCAGCCCATTCGTGACAATATCCAATTTTATACTCGACTTCAAATGCGTATTTCAGACCCATGCCAACATGCTGTCCTACATTGGGTCAAGCATGTGCATACACACACTCTCAAATCGTTGTCGACATGGCTATGTTTATGTGTATTTTTAAATTATTATCCTGTATAGCTAATGCTACCTTTAAAAAAGTAAGGACATCTGCATGATTACCTGTGGAAGGGATGTATTCAACAAAGTCTTTTGCTCTGGTGTTCCCAAATACTGTATAAATATGCAGCATTTTTTCTACCACCATTTTAATTCCTTTACCACTATCCAGAGAACATTGAGGTATCTTCTATAGGATTTAATAACTCCTTTTTTCAGAAACAAGCGTGACTCTGATGATCACCTAGCAGAAAGAAAAGGTTATTGTTAATATTCTTAGAAAAGGTACAGGATGAGAAATTTTGCAAAGAACCTTTTTGGATATTCTAAAAACCTGGAAGGTATGAAGAAAAGGTTTAAAACCTGACAATCAAACTTGTGAATATAGCACTTGAGTGAAAAAGACCAGACTCATGTAAGTCCTCAGGAAAATCAGACTATTTCTGTTATAGGATTTGACATAATGGCTTACAAATTTTTATTTTAATTTCAATTGGGACATTGTCCTTTATGAAATTTCTGTCAATGTTCTTCATACTATTACTAAGCCTGCAAGGTAATGTTCTTCTCCTTCCTCCTCAGCCATTATGTCGTCTCCTCTCTCTTTTGTTTTCCAAGTTATTTATTTGGGAAAAATGTTCCAAAACTAACACGAGTGGCAAAGATTTGGATATAGATTTTAAGTACTATAAGGATAGTCACTTCTAAAAGCCACAAAATATTGAGTGTTAGAAATTTTCTGGCCTCAGAAGCAGGTAGAAATCAATGATGAGAAGAACAGTTGGGGTGGGGTGGGATAGGTAGGAGAGAAAGAGGATGGGAATATAAGTTTGATTTAAATGAATGCGTAGGGCATCTTTAATGAGATAGCAATCTTATATGAAAATAATACGCCTGTTTTAAAGCAAGTTTCTTGCATTTTCACTTACCTGTAATAAATTTGAGTTACAGAAATGTGTGGTAGCTAAAATTAAAACTTGATACTCTAACCAAAGTGCATCTAAAACACTAATCAGAATTATTCTGACAGAATTTTAAAAAATACAGTGATTTATTTCTCTCAAAACTGTAGTAACCTTTACTTTTTGCTTGCAGCTACAATCTGATAACTAACATCACAGTTTCCTCCATAAATCAAGGGATATAATAAATGCATGTCCTTATCAGATAATCTGATTTAACCTTTTAAATAATATTGATGTATATAATAAATGCATAATAAATACATAAAGGAGAATATCTGTGAATTTCACTTGCACAATTCATACTGATAACTTGCAATTTCTGTGAATTAATACTAATGTAAATGCTCATACGTTTTTTCCACTTGTGCAAAAATCAACTGTTAAAAATACATGAGAAGTCCCTTAAATTTACACTTACTTAGAAGAAAGAGGAAATAAAAGCACCAGCAGTGTTAACCTTTAATGGTGGCATAAAGGCAATTCTATGAGAGTGGCAAAGGTGCAACCAAAGGAGCAATTATTACATATTGTTACAGAGAACTTCACAAACCAGTAAGACTTTTAAGACCCAAATACATAACTGGGCTTGGTGACAGGTAGAGAGATTAAAATTCCTCCTATAGCTCTTAAGACTACATCTATATTAGTAAATAAAAAGTGGTCAGGACCATTTTTTGGCCTAGAGGTCAACTGATGCAGCACAGCTTACATCCTTTCAGCAACACTCTTACCCCCCAAAGAAGATAGTTGCATCCAAACTGCCTGCTGCTGCATCTGTGGCTCATGCTAATCCCTGACCATGCCTGGGCTCTGTCTCAGACAGTGCAGGTTGTCCCATGCCGGAAGCAACGCTCCCCGTTTAATGGTGTGGGCAGTCATGCTGCAGAGCAGGGAAGGGTGCAAACTAGTTATATGAAAGGGAGAGGTTCAGTGTCACTGGATCATTCATTTTCTGTGTCATTTGACTTGGTCATGCAGTCCCCTTCTGCTTTGACATCATAGCTCTGTGGATCTGCATGATCTCAACCCAGGGCGCTGACTGTGCTTCCATGTAACATGAGGTTATGGACATGATAGCACTTGCTCTTGGGGCAGTAGAACCACTAATAATGTTAAAATCTTTCATTTAGCAGTTTTTTAGTTCCTGAAGAGTGGTCTCTTCAGTGCCTCTGCCCTTGTACATATCCTTGCAGTGCTGAATCCAGACCGGTGCTACCATTGACTATGATTGTGTTCAACCAATGCTCTGCAGCCTACCTGCATCGTGGATTTCAAAATCCCAAGTGGTGTGTTGCCCTTGCATTAGCACAGGATGACATAGTGCATGTTCTTGCCCAACGTGATATAATCACTTATTTAAGAAAAGGGTCTCTGTCTGTTCCCTGACATTTGTTAACTCTTTATTAGAGAGGCATTTGCAGGTGAATAATTACATAGCATCTTATTGGCCTTCTCCAACCCTACAAAATTTTTCCAGATGCTTAATAACAGTTGTTTCCTAGACTTGTACCTAGAGTGTAGTACAGAAGTAGATAGTGGAACACGCTCCTTTCTACTTCACTGTAATGCAATTAGGAAACAGGAGATGAGAAGATGCAGACATGAAGAGATGGGACAAGTCCAGCATGTTCCTTGGTCACCCTTGTGGAGTAGAACCTTGTGGTGACCAAGGAACATTCTGGGGCATCTAGTAGTCGTACAATCTCTGGAATGCTTTGTGTCATTTGAGGCTTTGGGCAACATCTTAGCTTCTAAAGTATATACATATTTCAGTTTAAAAAGCAGCAAAAATGTTAAGAAAAATGTAAACACTAAGAAATTGTTGAAACAAAACTTTTTAAAGTTATTCAGTCCCAAGAAATATATTGTAATTTATAACAGCATTTACTATAAAATATATTCCCTGCTGAATCAAAAATTTTGTTTTCTTTCACCCCATTCTGCTATCATAGCTCTACACTTACTTTAAAGAATTACAGCATGGCTCAGGAAACCCTAATATATTTTATGCCAATATAATTTGTCTTCATAATTTTCTTGACCATAATTTAGAGACTGCAGTGCCACAGTTAGAACCCATGCCTTCAGTTAGGCGCCATAATTTTTAGCAGTGGTTTCCAAAATCCCAAGTAGGCTTTAATAACTCACTCATTTCTCACTTAATAAATTTTTTTTTATTCTTTATCCCCAGGATTTAAAAAACATCTGTAGCCATATTTGCTTCACTCATGTTGTTCATCCTTAATTACAGTTTTCTATAAACAGTCAAAGATTTTAAAAAATTTTTACAAAAATGTCCAAATAAATCAACATTGAAATGCGTATTTGCAAGCTACCGATTTAAAGTATTAGGATAGATCTTAGTTCTTTTTAAGTGTTCAATATTTTTTTACCACATTGACATAATCTCCCTTCTCAATAATAGCATAATACAGACTGCTCCTGTGAAATACTTATGTGTATGCACGGAGAAGGCATGAAATGTACATCTACAAGAATTTCTTGACTCTACTGCTACTTGTGAACACTGGAACACTTCCAGGTTTACAATGTACCTTCAATGGAGCTTCTCATGCATCTAGAGTATATTTCATATTATGTCTTTTACAATTCTATGGACTTTTCTAGTTTTCCAAGCTAACAGTATGACTTCTCTGTGCATTCGCTCTTTGACCTGGAGTTATTCTCATTCTGATAGCTATTTTGCATGATTTAGTACTCATACTTCACAAACTTAGTCAGATGAAATCATAATGAATTTCCAATTTTACAAAATGGTGCAAAGAAAATACTACAAAAATTGTCTACATTGTAACATAGAAAAAGATTGAAATACTTAACAGTACAGCTTTGTTTACAGTACAGCTTCTGACAGCACTGGTGTCTAGATTGGTGTTATAGCCATAGCCATTGGATATAGCCATGTCAGGAGACACCTTCAGTGTAGACATGTCAAAGTTCAGCTCTTACTATGTGCTTGTTTTTTACGGGCTGGTACTGTTTTTACTAGTACTTCTCTCAGTACTAGTGATGTGTGGCTAGAGTGAAACCCATTTTCCTGGTCTTGCTTTCAGTTTATGTTGAACGACTTTATTTTTCTTAGCAGTTCATTCTTCATTTGCCAATAAAAATCCACAGCTAAAGATGCGCGTTTTGTAACTCCTGAGCATTCAAATTTAATGGTATTGCTGGTTGTATTGCCACAGTCCTTAGTCACACAAGTAAACCTGAATCCTAGGAAGTGATAGCTGCTTTTCAACTGTTAATGCAACCATATCCTCTCAATGCAAAGCTGGGGATCTTGCAGGATAACATGGATGATATGAGGTATTGTCTCTCAGTGAGTGAATTTTTACGTAAGGAAGTTTTATTTAGCCTTTTCAGGTCTGTCTGGATCCCAATCCAAACAGCACTAGCTCCACTTCTGCCTTGCTTGTTGGGCTCTCTGAGGGTAGCCTTGCTTGCTGGGCTCTCTGAGAGTAGCCTTGCTTCTTTCAAGTCTGTGGCAGTTTCATATTTTGAGATATATTTCCCATGGTACTTTGGCAGTTCTTGGGGCTACAAATGTATGGGGAGGGGGATGTCCATCTAACAGCAGCAGATACTAGACTAATAGCAGAGCAAACTGTTCTGAGGTGCAGACATGCATAAACTTCTAATAGGATGGTCTCCACTTTCTTCTTTAACCTAGACATCACTGACAAACGTTCTGCTAGGTATTCTTTGTGTCATAAATATTAATATAAACAAGAACCCCTAAAACAAGCCCTCATATACTGTTGTAATATTAAAATTTTATATGGAAGACCTGTTATACGGAAACAGTTACAGCTATTGCATGATACATGGCAACACTGCAGCTGACTTTGAACAGACAACTACTTGTTGTTTATCAGAGATGTGCATAGAATTAGTATAGTTGGTTCGATATAAGGTCAGAAGATACTGCTCTGATCATCCAGTCAGACCTGTTCTATAAAGTAATCCTTTCAGTTTTCTGAATTATTTCCTGCTGCACACCTTTCTCAAAAATGAACAAACCAAAACAAGACTGGTTTCTAATTTCCGGGTACAGACAGTCATCCACATCTTGTGGTAAATTACTTCAACAGTTGCCTTAAAAACCTGCACATTTTTCCTCGGCTGAGTTAGTTTAGCTTCATCTTTCTGTCACTGTTTTGTTTGCCAAACTAGAGAGAACTCCAATACTGCATTAATAGACAGTAATCAAGTTTTCTCCTAAACTCTGTTAACCATCAGTACTGTTCTAATTTGGACAAGAAAGCAAATATAGAGTATCTAATTAGTATTAGTTCAAAAACCAATTATTGTTGTGGTCAAAGCAATTATTTTTGTGGTCCTAATAATAATGTGGTTATCTTTAATCACAAGCTTATTTTGGCTAAGTCAGCTATCAGAGGCTAAGTAGATGGCAAATGTTGCTACAATGAAACGTATAGCCACTTCTGCATTGTCTCCTTAATGGAATATTTAAGGACATCCATGAGCACTTCGAAATTTATTTATTCTGATCCAGCCATCCAAATTTAATATACTTAAACCTTTTAGGGATATGTTATTCTGAACATGTGGAGATAGACCTATACTTTACACTTTGAAACAGCTTTGCCTACGGCATCAACAATCTGTGGAGCTCCAGAATTATGGCTAAAGGAAGTTGTGCAAGTACTGACCTTTATTTCCTCCTACTGACTGTTCTGCTGAGATTTTCTGCAAGAAAAAGAATAAGTGGAATCTTGGAAGGGAGGGTAATGAGTGATGCTTCACTAGTTGTTTGACAACTTAAGAAAATACCTTCAGAAAGTCTAACCAACTTTTTCTCTTGATTTCTCTCAATTTTCTTTTCCTCTAAATATTTATTTCCTCATAGTCCTGTTTAATCCCAATACTATGTATGATACGACCCCAAGTCATTGAGAATTTTGATTAGATATTCCCAGACCTTTTACTTACAGGAAGAAATCCAGAAGGCTTCAAAGAACTGTTAGATTCAGAAGTCAGGTTTCAGTCTAACCGAACTAGAATAGGGCTTTCTTAAATACATAAAAATCAAAACGACTGGATAAGGCAGACCAGAAGTAAAAGCTTTCCTATCACAACCTACCACAACTGTGACTAAGATAAAATTAACATTCTGCAATCTGTTACAGTCAGATTGCACTTTTTAAATGTAGTCCATGTAACATTTGTGGAGTGCTAAGGCTTTAGAAAAATACTTTAGGTGGGAGTTAAAGGTTTTTTTACGGTCAAAAAAAGAACCACTTATATCCAGTATGTACATGTGTGCACACACATAGTAAGGAAGTTTTATGGTGTTGTGACATAGTCAACAAGAAATCATTAGCTAAAATAATTCTTAGAAACCCAAATATGTAAAGAATGGAAAGTATATTGTCTAGTAAGGTAGAGATAAGAAAAGCTTACAAATAGGCTAGTGCTAATATGTTTTTAGTTGCTGCTATTTTTTAGCTGTTACTACGGATTATTTGCTTTGGTATTTAGTGTTTGAAATCTGTGGGTCAGTATTTTTATAAAGTCAAGCATTCTAAGTCTTCTGAAAAATTGAAAAATTACAGATTTCTTCAGTCCTGCTCGATTAGCATCATATAACATGCTGATTCTTTTTTCTTTGCTCTCCAGAAGTGCAGTCCAGAGAAATCCACCTTAGTTAACCAAGAAGAGAAGTAGCTAGTACTTTCGATAGCTTTTATTACTAATAGCAATCTCCAGTTAATGCCATTTTCAAGTAAATGTTCATCCATAGAAAACATTCTAAGTTTCTGAGGCAGTGGAATTTTATTTAGCGAATCCCTATTTGAAAGACAAAATTTTGAAAGAGAAGAAATGCTGCAGAATGAATTGAACAGTAACTTTTTAGTGGATAAAACAATCCCTGGAAAATATTCAAATCTTGCCAACAGTTTATGTCCTTTAATTCTGAGTTTTGACTAGTGGTAGTCCAGAAAACAAAGAATGTGAGAAAAACTAGAGTCAACTTTCTGAACTTAGTAAGTATTGTGGTACTTCTTGGGTTTTTTAATCAGGTAGCATTGCGTTAATATGCCATTTTTACAGAATTTAAATAAGTAAAAAATCATAATTTTACAAAGAAACAGTGCTATCTGTGGCATAGAGTCAAAGATAATTTTTAATTATGGGTTTTCTAGCTGTCTTTAGAGAAAATAAGTAGTACCAGGTTAGGTTTACATTGTTTATGCTTCATGTATGATGAGCTACCCTGTATTCATAACAGACTCCAAATGAACAAGTAATTAGCACTGCATATAATAAATATCAGTCTACTGAAATACTTTTCAAAGATTATTATTTAACTCAGTAGCCTTGTTCATAATTGAAATACCACTAACTCATTATAGATTACCACATTGTAGATTATAATCTACAAAATTGTCAGTTTTAACACAGCCTGAGTAGTGCCAAACTGATGTCAGAAAGAAAAATGTAGAAAAGAAAAAGCAAAAATGAAGTTTATATGGGTTTGCAGAATTCTTTTTTTACTGCCTATATATTTCATCACAAGAATTCTTCTCTTTTGATCCTTGTTTCTTTTTCTTATGCATAAATTCCACATAAGCAGTCTCCTTCCTAAGCGTTCAGTTGCTGGTAATCCTTGTAATAGAAAAAGATGTGGTGAATAACAAAATCTAACCAGTACTGGTAGGAACATTTTGAATCTATCGTCAAAAGCAGTAGTGTAGTATGTTGTGACTGCTGGGCTCTGCTTGTTTAACTACCACGCAGGTATCTGTAGTTATGTAATTGGAGTGTGCTTTTGCAATATGTGACCACGGAGTGAAATCTCGAGCTGTGGTGTGCCAGATCATTACCACCAGTACATACGGCTTTGAGCAATGGTTCAGAAACCCATATAGATGTACAAGCAAACTGCATAAAGGAAAAATGGGCTGGAAAGGTTGCTTATGAATGGAACCTGAAAATGAAAACATGTTTACAGCCTAGTAACTTGAAAATACAAATTAGCACTTCTTAGGAAAATTGTAAGTAAATGCATATGTGTAACTTCTGTATTTAAACACCCAACAAAGTAACCTTGGAAATAATTTAATAAGGTACATGTTAGCTCTGATTCCCATACAGTAACTTTAGTGTAACAAAAAGCACTGTGGTGAGAGAATACTAAAAGTTACCAGCTGATATTGCACAAAAATAATTAGGAAAACTTTCTTTTCTCAGTCTCCTATGAAAACTGCTTGACTACTGGATTTTTTTAAAAATTCCCAGGCTATCTCCTCCTAAGTGAATTTTAGATTGAAAATATTTCTCCTGAGTTTCATTATATGAACTGAATTTTTAAAAGGAAATGCTAAAATACATAACTTGCAATATTTTGAAAAACAAAGTCAAAAAACCCAAAGTATTTTAACCTTTTATTTAAATGTTTGTCCAAAGAGCAAATATAGATAACTTCAAAATAGAGTTATCTGTTCATCCAAGGAATTAATATGGAGTTACAACCAGCATTTGTATAAGTAGAACTCAAGGTTGGGCAGAAGGCTGACATCTCATTTTCAATCATTTTCTTCTCGAATTTGCCTGATTTTCTATTCAGTGCATATATATATTATTCTGGGATTTATTATCTTTTCTGCATAATCCTATGAAAACAAAGTCTCCTTACCAGAGGTGAGGAGCTAAAGATAGCAGAGAGCTTCAGGACAAATGCCTTTGGCCTGCTCTGGATCTCTGGAAAGTCACAGATTCACTGGCTATATGCGCAAGACCTTGATAGAATTGGCCAGACGGACAGCGAGTGTCTGGTAAAAATCATTTTTGATGGTATCTCTTTGTCTGAATTTCACCCCTGGAATTTTTCAGCAGGGAGATGTGTTCTGCACTGTGGCTAACACTATCTGTTAGGCATACAGGTCTTGTGATTGTAGTTCCATGGCTAAAGTTTTGTTAAATTCTGCATTTTAAGTGCTGTTTCTGAGTTATCTACTATATTCTCAAAATCTGCATTTAGTTTTTGATTGTAGAATTAATCTATTTAAATTAGTCAAAGAATCCGTTAACTAGTTTGGGTCAAAGTGTATGTAAAACAACATCTTTTCTCCTCTGCCTTTTTTTTTTTTTTTTTTTAAAGCAATGACAGCAAATGTAAAAGGTGCATAGAAAAACACTTAAATACTTATTAGTAAATGAAATTACAGTTATTCACCCAACCTCATTCCATATTCCTCTGAATTTTTCTGGTTGAACATGCTGCACAGTGTAATAAATGGATATATTGAGCTAACAGTACTTAGTTTTTTCTTTTGCATTTCTGGATTTTATTTTAATAATATGTATACTACCACTGTATAAATTTATGTGGGGTTTATTTGCATTTAATACTGTACTTCCACAAGTTCTTTGCCATTGCAATGATTTACTCTTTGGGATCAAATGGCCTGGGATGCTGAGTTTGATTCCAGTTCCCCTGCTGTTGAAGGAACTGGAGATGCTCTATTCCAACCTGAACAGACAACCCTATCCTACATGTTCTATAAATGTCTGCTGATGGTGCTCTGTACCTCTTCAGGAGAGTTCAGGATGTGTGGGATGGAAGGAAGGAAATGGGGAGAGGGCACAGGAGAGAGGAGGGAGATACTAGTGCCTGCTCCTCCACCTCCTACCTCCTAAAAGCCTTAGGAGTCGGCATACCTCCTCTGGCCATAAGAGGAGGTTAAAGCTGCATTTCCTGGGAATTTCTCCAGGTCTTTGTCTCAGCACTGCCATTTCCCCTGGAAGACAGTTTTCCAGGGGGATTGTGACAGATGTAGGTGACTATAGATGATGAGGACACGGAGAGGATGAATAGAAATGGGAGTCCCTGTGTTTTAAGGAATGGATGGAGAAATGACAGTCCAGATAGGGAATGAGTTGACAAAATGTAGAACTTCCTGTTTCTACTTCTAGCTCACTGAAATCCTGCTGACCCTTCCAAATCTTCTCCAGACAATATTAAAAAACACTTTAGGCTTTCCAGCCACCTTGCCTCCCAATCCTCTTGCAATCTCACTGGTCCTTTCTCCCTGCATACTCAGTTTCCCACTCTTTTCTCTTTACTCCTTCCTTACCTTCTGCGTTGTCACTCACCCCTCCTGTACTCCTCTATACTTGAGTGCTCTTTTCCAAGGTTTACACGACCTTTTTTTTTTGGCTATACTGCTAAAGAAGCTTTGAACTGTCTCTGGGTGTAGTATTTATACCTGTTTACTGTCCACAGTGGTCACTTGCCATATATTTAAAATAGCATATTGTGTTCATTTTTGGCAGATAAAAATAAGCCATACTTAAAATATTAAGTAATTCTTTATTAAAAATAACTTGTATTTGGATTTTGTCCTTGATAAGCTTTGAATGACAATAGGAAAGCTGTCAACTCCTGTCAATCACTTCATTATATACTTGACAACCTCCAGTTAGAACATAAGAGAAGAGCATGGCTGAGGAGTAACAAACCTAATTGTAGACAAATAAAAGAAAATTCACCCACACGAGAGACTGAAAACACCGACTGGACATTGCTGTATTTTTCCTTACGTCAGCCTTTATTTGTGAGTTTCTGCTTGACAAGCTAGACCAGATAAGTCAGGTTTTAACTCTTTATTGATTCTTTTACCTTTTCATTTTGCTAACATCCTTTTAAATGAGTAGTTTTTATATGCAATGAGAGGTAGTATAGTTCATCCACATGAGCACATAAGGAATATGTACCCCAGAGGTTTATCTCACTGTGTTCTGACATCTGTGTCTGATTTGGCAAAAGACAAAACTGTGAAAACTTCTGATGGTGAAATATTGTTTGATTATTTAAACTACTCCTATTTTCAGTGCATTATTAAGATCTGCAGTAAATATCAATTTAATCAACTCACAGAACCTAGAGCTTGATATTCTGTGCATAAATCATGAAATCTTTTTGTGGGACTTTGAGGACCAACCTGCTCAATGTTTTCTTTGTGAGCTTTGCACATTTGGATTTTTAAACAGTCTGTATCCAAATCTCTTCTAAAAAAATCTATTCCAAGTGCAAGAATATTAAATGCAAATGGATTGTGAAAATGTGGCAAAACTTTCCCAATGAGTAATCCTTTGTAAATTGTTTAATCTGTAACAGACTTTGCAGCCTTAAGGATGGATTGCAAAACAAATCTATGTCCAGTGTCTCAGGAGGGGAAAGATTTTTTGAAATGTGATCAGGTATTTGATGTGTGGTAATATTTTTCTAGGAGATAATGGATGACTAGTAAATCAAGATGTGATTTAGTTCTTGAAAGCATAAGCTTTTTAGAAGTGCGGGTCTTTTGGCTTCTTCCGTGTGCTATTAATAACAGCTCAGATAGTGTTCAGAGTCCCAGAGAAAAGTGTGGTTAATATAAACAAGCAAATAAATGTAGGAGGAAACTTACAGAAATGACAGAGGGGTTTACCAAGACTCTAGTGAAGTCAATACCAAAACTATAGCTTCCTTCAGTGTAGTTAGGTTTCCAGAGATAGCATATTTCCTCTCCTATTCAGAAAATACAGTTTTCTAACACTCTCACCATTTACGTTCTTTTTCATATGATCTTTTCTTAACAGAAAACCTTCTTTCTTTTCAAAACACAATTCTTGAAAGCTCTTGGACATTCTTTTTCTTGATAATAGCATGTTATTTATTAAACAGTAACTCCTCTTCTGTAAGATTATGTATTTTGCTTTTCTGATCACATACAATTTAAAGTATTGGAATCTGAAGAAAAGCCCATACAAATGACCTCTTATATCTGCACAAGGTCCTATTAGCTTTGGCTTAATCTGCTTTGAATTGATTGCTATGTAGTAAGTATTAGAGGCAGGGAATGTATATCTTCTCAGTTTTTTGTACATTGGTAACTATGAGTTTTTGGTACCTGATGGATATTTGAGTAAGTTTCATTTGGTTGATATTAATTTGATTGATATTTGAGTAAAAATGGATTTATTTTTTGATTGATTTTTTTTGAGTAAAAATAAAAACATACGCCTAAAAGTATCTTAGTTCCTTCTCACACTAAAGTTAGTGATAATGTGGAAAACACTCAATCCTGTTGCGGATTTTGTGTTAAATTTCCAAGTAAATGTAGCTTTGAGATATTGGACATACTGCTGTAAAGCTTAACTCTTGTGAGATACTCTTGTAAAGAGAGTCAACCTGTTAGATATGACAAATTCTGCAGTGAAAGATGATTATTGGTGGGTGGGAATTCTTTCTAAACCATTGCTGTGGGTTAACCCTGGTAGGCGGCTCAGCCCCACACTGCCGCTCACTCACTCCCCCCGCAGTGGGATGGGGGAGAAAATCAGAAGGGCAAAAGTGAGAAAACTCGTGGGTTGAGATAAAGACAGTTTAATAGGTAAAACAAACCTGCCCACGCAAGCAAAGCAAACCAAGGAATTCATTCACTACTTCCCATCGGCAGGCAGGGGTTCAGCCATCCCCAGGAAAGCAGGGCTCCATCACATGTAGCAGCTACTTGGGAAGACAAAGCGCCATAACTCCGAACGTCCCCCCCTTCCTTCTTCTTCCCCCAGCCTTATATGCTGTGCATGATGTCATATGGTATGGAATATCCCTTTTGTCAGTTGGGGTCAGCTGTCCCAGCAGTATCCCCTCCCACCTTCTTGTGCACCCCCAGCCTACTCACTCGTGGGGTGGGGTGAGGAGCAGAAAAGGCCTTGACTCTGTGTAAGCACTGCTCAGCAGTAACTAAAACATCCCTGTGTTATCAACACAGTTTTCATCATAAACGCAAAACATAGAGCCATATGGGCTACTGTGAAGAAAATTAACTTCCTCCCATCCCAGTACATCCATGTAAAACTGTGCTGTGGCTATTGTTTAACACTGGGCACTACTGAGTAGCATTTGCTTACTAGTTCTTTTCGTTCTTTACGTTGTAATCAGATTTTTCTTCGTTCAGAGTGAAATGAATGGGTGAGATTTTAAAAAGGTAAACTTCTGATAACAAACTTGCTCATGGAAGTTTAAAAACAAAAAAGTGCCACCACCCAGAGTGTGGATATAACTTAGCCATTTGCAGTTGCAAACCAGGCAGTTGGAAATGAGCAAACTGCATATTTTCCAAACTATAAGAATGTAATTTCCATTTACTGAAATCTACCCATGTTTTTGCTGCTGAAGTAACATACTGGAGCAGTCTTTACCATTTCTTCCAGTAATATGCCACTGTAACTATTGGAAGACAAACTGCAGAAATATATCCTCATGAATATTCCTTTTAAATGATGTATTGAAGACTAGTACCAGAACATGGGCATATCTGAAAACATGTTACAATCAACAAACCGATGTTAGAACAGTAATAGATTTTGATTTTGATTTTTTTTCTAATTTCCTTTTGTAGCCAGAAACTCCTCTGAAAATAATTCTTTATTTACTAAACTTGAAAAGAGGAGAAACATTTGCATATAAGCCCTGACCTAAGAAAGAGAAGAATCTCCAAGTAAATAAATAAATAAATAAATAAATATATGCCTCCCTCCCAAGTTAAATGATTTTTTAATTTGGTTTATTGAATAGAACTGTCACTATTTGTGCAATAAGAGAGAAGAAATTCTGATTTCTTTCTTTCCTGTTTACAAGAAGAAATAAACAATTTTTATGACTCAGTACTTTTATAATTATTGTCAAATTTCACTTGCCAGTCAAGATGCTTATGGTGGTAGTCCATGTCTGCTACTGTGTCAACCTAAGTAACATTTCTTCCTCTTAAGCTGCTATCCTTCAGCATCTAAAAGAGCAGATAACTGAGAGAGAGCTTGTAAAATTATTGGGACTTCCCTTATTTTCTCTCAAGAATTTCTCATTATGTTTTTGTGCTAAATTTCCTTCTGTGTCAGTTTTCCTGGGTTTGTTATTATCTCTTTTATATTATGTACTGGAACTAAGACAAGATCTGCAGTCTAGGTGGAACAGGAGCAGCTGTTTCATCCTGTGTCCTGTCCAGCCTCAAAAGAATATATTCTGAATCATATCCAGTCTCAAAAAATTCTTCTTACTGGGCCTTTTCACAGTCCAACTGGTGATTAACTGTGCTTTATCGGTATATGACCACTGTAGCCAAATTCTTTTCATATGCCATATCTGCAGGTCATGTCTTTAAGCTAATAATTTCATCTATCTTCAGTACCTCCAGGAAATTTCCTTTTCAGGACAGACAGCTGCAGTAGATAGATACTGATTTCTCTGTGTGGGGGAAAAAATTACTATATTTCATCTGCTCTAGATGTACAGAAGAAGCTCACAAATTTCTGATAGACAACAGGAAAATGTGCATTGGAAAAAACTTCGATTCACTGTGCAAAGTGATGAAGATTGCTGTTTCAGGCACTTTGTTTGCATCGCTTAAATTTTGGGACCTTCTTAGTTCCACTTCACTGCGGAGGATTTCCTTTTTCTTTTTCTTTTCTTTCCTTCCCTTTTCCAGTACCAGGAATAAGAGATATTGCAGGGAGCGGAATGATGAAAAATGCCACCAGGTCTTAATAGACACGGTGTCTGTATATTTTACAAACTGCACAAAGCCTGCACTCATAGGTTTAGAAAGTAGTTATGAACTCTAAAATTGTATTGTTGCACTTTTAGAAGGAAGAGGTCTTTCATGGAGTGCTCTTTTCTGTGAAATAATTGTTTCTCCTTTAAAGTATCTTGAAAATAGTTCACATAGGTCAAGAGCTATAGTTGTATCAATTTTCCAGTCTCTCATTAAAATCAGATGACTGTCTTTTGCACACTTTACTTTAAAAAGCTGGATGAATCTCACAAAATTCTTTTCCCCATTAAGACAGCTTCTAACACTGCCTTGGGATCGTACTTTGGGTCTCACACATTTAAAATAACAGTGATTTAAGTTAATGGGGGAAAGAATGGCTATTTTATTTACTCATTAAAATGGCATTTTTAGAGTCAGGTGCATAAAATTGTTTGTCCGCTAGTTACAGAATATTTTTAGCAATAGAGCAGTTTTACACTAAGCTTTTACCTAGGCCACTAAGGGAATGGTCTTTAAATTGAATTACTTGTGGGTTGTTGGTTTTTTTTCATAAAACCCTGAGACAGGAAGCTAAAGTTAAATTCTGTAACTTAGATGTTCACAGAGCATTTTCTTTATATACAGAGGTAAGTAAAATATTCAGGAAGTTATCAAACCTTTTCATCTGTTATGTAGAAGAGAACAGAGGTACAAGCTTGTGTCTCCTTGAAATTTTATCAAGATTGATTAAAGTCTTTATTCAGGAAGTTTAAATACTGGCAACTGCATTTTTCCCCTCGTGGATTAGGTCCCATCTCAATATGGCCACAGAACTGTTAATAGTACATCTTGGATGTATTCTAATAATATTGTCTGAATATCTAAAGTGAATACCGAGAATGCCATTGACTGTACTGTCTGACCCACCATCAAGATCTGATGCTCACTGTAGCTGAACTTCGATGTATTTTAATTAAGTCTCCTCTGACCGTTGTTCTTTGTGGTGGTTTACCTTGTTAGTCTGCTCCACGAATGGGAATGTGCAGAGCTGAGTCAAAAGAAAAAATGAGGTCACTTACTTAGAACCAGAATTTTTGAAGATAGAAATATATTCACGTTTTCTATCCACTTCCCTTTCTTTACTTGTGAGGAAAAAATGAGGCACTGTGAACCTCACCATTTATTTACAGCTTTTCCCCTAAAATATCTGGGAATAATAACCTGAGGGATAGGCATGAATATTTCAATGAACCTTGCTGGAGCTTTTTGTGTGCATGAATAAAAAAATCTACCTCAGAGAATTCTGGTTACAAGTTACACTCTCCCTCATCTAAATGACAAGAAAAACGTAATTAAATGTAATTTTCTGTTATCAAGTCAAATATGTATGGGGATTTATATCTGATTATTTCAAAAAAGTAATTTTGAAATTAAAAGCTTCCAAATTATTTTAGATTTTAGATTTAGTATATTTGATTGTTAAACACCACTGCCTTGTCTCGATCAGTAAAGTGAAGGGAAATTGCTTAGTGTTTCTGTTTTCCTGTGAATAAATTCTCTTCTTTTATCTTCATTTAACATACCATCTTGATAAAAAGAGGTCATGACTTTGAAATTAATATAGTGAGTTGTTTTAAAAGTTGTATTTTTTTTTTATTTGAAGATTGTAATTAAGTTTCCATTTTTGCACTGCACTTCACCATGAAGACACAGGTTTAGTCACTCTGAGCTTCTCCTACTGTCCCTGCACAAAATGTGCCATGGACATAATCTCATTGGGAAATCGATCCCAAGAATTTCACCAGCGTTACCAGAGAAGGTGAATCAGTGCTTGTGATTCTTAATATAGACCAATACACAGTCTGAAATGCTGCAGATGATACTTTTATAGATAGTTGTCTGGGCCTCCTAGTGTATGTGCAGCATATGTCAAACAGCTTGTCTGTGTCTGCTAGGATAGTTACCATCTCTTGAAATAACTTATGCCAAGCCATCAAACTTTCTCGTCCAATGGCGTACACACCAGAGGTTTAGTCAATATATTGGTTTCAGCTATGGAGTATGAATTTTCTAAGTTCTGAGCTATATCAACAGACTTTCATAGTCCAGATGGGGCTGTAGACAAGTCCCTGCCACTTTTTCAGCCTGTAAATTTGTTCAGCAAGTTGAACTGACATGGTGTTGGAAATGCAGAAGCCAATGTAGGCTTTCATCAGTTCAGATGCACCGTTTTAACACCACTGAAAATTCATAGATGGTACGTCATGGAAAAAAGGTGGCCTCTGGTTCTTGTTGTTTATACATGTTTGAGAAACAGCAGTTTCCAATGATGATGTATTTTAATTTGCCATATGTGTGAAAAGTTTAATTAGCATATTCATCACCCAGCCCAGAAGTAGCATTACAATTCCTTTCATAGGCAGTTCATAAATTGTGCAATTCCAGTAGTCAGCTCTGTCTTCCAGAGACAGTGATGCATCCTCCCACCGCAAGCAAAGCAAGCATGGCAGAGGAGTCAATGATGTTGAGTCAGGACTTTCAAATAGTTATGGCTTTGGTCTTCTCTAAAAACTGATAGACATGAGCATGGACAACTCCTATTAGCTTTAGTAGTAGCCTGGCCCGTGTGATCAAGAGCAGACATCAGGCCCTGCTCTGGGAGTATGCTATTCTCTTGGATTCTGCACAGGCTAGATAATAACTGCGGTCTCTTTGTCGCGAGCAAACTGTTGGAGGCCATGTTACGGTCATTACCTTTTTGTTCTCTTTGGGAACTGAATGATGGAGCAGTATCCTGAAACTACTCTCTTGCCTCTCGACCCATATTAATAGGTGTCACCCAGCAAATGGATTTGAAATTGCTGGAAACTTGCTCACTGGGCAGAATTTGTCAAGGGGCTATCCCATCAGGCAGAGAACTGGGCAAAGAGCTCCCTCAAAGTTACTGCAGCGATTTAATGTCAGGTGTGCACTTATTTAAAATCGTTTTGTGATGTTTTTAGATGATGTTGGAATTAATGTGTGACAATCAAACAGTAGTCGCTGCTTTAACAAATAAGATATTTGTGAATTTCAGTGGTGTCCAGATGAATGACAAGATATTGAGAACCTCTTTTTCCCCTGGACTCTTATCTCTATTCTTATTTCCACATAAATCTCAAATGAAGCATCTTGCTATATTGGTGCACAGTGCATTTCAGTTTAGGACAAGGCCATTGATTTTGAAAGATCAGTCCACACAAGATTAGTTTATGTAACTCCAGAAAACTGTAGAGCAGAAGGCACTGGTGATTTAACAGCTAAATACATTATGTTTCTGTTACCTGGCTCTGGAAAATTATACCTGTATTCTATCCATAAAGAACAAATACCTTTTGAATCCATAAAGAATACCTTTTTAAATATTTATATAATATGTAGAAATGGGATATCTTCGTTTTTATGTGTGTTGTGTTTACTAGTATTAGCATAAAATAATGACAATGAAAAGGATCGTTAAATGTTTTCTTCTTTTCTGCAGAATGTGGAGTCGCATGGTACCATCAGTCATTCATTTTGCTTTTTTTCTTTTTGTCTTAATTTTAAAAGGGAAATTAGCCTATTTATGTGTGTGTATATGGTAAATCATGATTCAAATTTCAATATAGAAGGTAGAGTACAAATAAATGCTGAACAGCCAAATTTTGTTACAGCTACAGGACTTGAGGAGTAACTCCTGTTATGAATAGTTCTAATTAGTCTGGAGTGCCTTCCCGAGCCAGGTTCTTCTGGGTTTGAATTTTCAATGCCTGGTGGTGGAATTTGACTGGTATTGTTAATGACTGTTATTACAAACCTAGTCAGATCAAATACATGACAAAGCTTAAGAGAGTGTCCTGAAAGAGCCTCTGCTTTTCCTCATGTCTAGAAAATGTTAAGGTGAGGTGGTGAAGATGACTTGGGGAGGGACCAGTAAGTGCTCAGGTTCGCTCCATCCTTGTTACAGCTGACGGGGCCCTGCAGGGCCGGCAGGGGCCATTGGAGGGCTCCCCTCGAGGGGCCTTCAGGGTGGGGCCTGGCAGCCTGGGCCCATCCCACTGCCCAGCCAGGAGCAGGGCAGCCGGGAGGCACCGAGGCAGCCCCAGCCCTGGGCGTCGGGGGTGGGTCAAGGCTGGGCTGG
>NW_009226136.1:9375-17161 GCF_000690835.1 Fulmarus glacialis | reverse complement strand
CGGGGGCTTTGCGTGGGCTCCTGTGGAGAGGGAGCCCCGTCACCCCCGGGCCGCTGCGCCTGCTGCCCGCACCCGTTCTTCCTGATTTTTGTTCTTTTTAGGCAGCGTGGGGGGCCGGGTGTGGAGGAGCGGAGCGGTGTGTCGCGGTGGGGGGAGGTTGCTGCAGTCACTTGTGCTGGGTTTTGTAGTGTCCTGGCTCTGCCCTCCAAGCCTTTAACAAAAAAACCCCAAATCCGTAATACACAATATTACACAATGCTGTTTCGCTTGTATTTAACTCAAAAGTAAAGTTTCTGGTACATTAGGAATCCCCAGAAAAGGAGGGGAGCTGCGATGCTTCCTCTGCTCCGTCCCCGTGTACCGTGGTGGCTTCTGCCGCTCAGCCAGCGGTTTCTGTGCCCGGTGGATGGTATTTAGGTGGGAATGTGAAATGGGAGGCTATGTGGGATTGTTGGTTAAAATAGCCACTGCTTTTGAATGTAATTATCTTTTGTTATTGCTCTAATCTCAGTGGACAGTAACAAATGTAGCCCTGTGCTATATATATGTATTTTTTTTTTTTTTTTTCCAAACCAGTTCTAATAAAACTTTTACTTACTCCTTGAACTTCCTGAATTGACTTTGGCTGGTAGCTCGCAACCTCTGTGGATTACTTCCAAAAGGTTTAAAAAGAGGTAACTAAAATAAGTCCGCTGTCACTAAGCTTGAATTCACTGTGAAAAGGCTCTCATTTCTCTTGTGCTCAAAAATATAGTAGAAGGGGGCAATGGCAAGGTTTTGTGATCATTGTGTGTGGTTGCCAGGGTCAAAATTGCATGCCGAAAGCTCGGCACTGCCGTACCAATAACAGGGGTGTGCTTGTTCACCCAGCGGGAGCGTAGAAATGGCTGAGGTCAAGTCGAATTGTGCTGTCGTGTCCTACTCTCCCTTCCTCTCTCTGTTTCAGGGTGGAAACTCTGTTGTAGCTCATGGGTCTCTGTTGACCCATGATGAATTTTGAGGCAAAACTTGAGAAGTTACTGTCAGCAAGGACTGTGCTTGCAGAGAATGGGGCAAGAAAGAAAAGCTTTGTCGGCATAGTAACTGGAGCGGGGTGGCGAGAAAGTAAGGTTTCCCTGTCGTGATAGTGTGCTACCGCTTAGTCTAGCCTCACTGCTGAGGCTGCCTTGGTGGTAGAGGGTGTTTATTCTCCTGGCTGTGCTTTCAAGTCTGGTGGTAAGAAAGTGAAGTTGAAAGGCAAGATTCGTTTGACCAGCCATAAGCAGTTAGTTTTAGGGTAAGGTTGATTATGCGACAATCTGAGGCACCTTTACAGAAGCAGAGCCTGCTGCTTCTGGTGTGGATTTCCACGTGGTAAATGGGTGAGAATCACTTCATTGAGCAGCTCAGGGTGGCTGCACAAAGACTCTGAGGAAGTTTACTAGAGGCCAGATGGGAATTGGGGTGTGCGGATAAAGTGTCCAGGACTCCATGGACTTCACTGTTCCCCTTTCTCAAGAGATGCTCTTGATTAAGAATTTCCTGCAGAGAAGTTGGTTGCGGTAAAGAGAACAGCCTTACATGTTACTGAGAAGTGACTCTAAAGATGCATAGGGGAAAAAGAAGACGCCAGACTGACTACTTTTTCCTGAGCAAAATGAGAGAGGTACAGCACTTGGATATTTTAAGTAAGAAGCAGCGTGCTATTTTGGTACCATGTTGAGAGGAAACATCTAAAAGGAGCAGTGATTTTGAACAAAAGATGCTGTTAAATTTTGCTTTCTCTTCTTTTCCTCCTTTGTTGGTGCTTCAGGTGTGATGGGCCACTCAAACTATGAAGGAACTTTGGTAAGGTTTTTGTTCCTGTCTGTCTGTTAATCTGGATTAGCTTTTGTTCTCTCATGTATGCTGTTTCTGTGGCACTTCCTGTAAAAATGAGATTTTTCTAGCAGTGGGCCACTGCCATGGGCTAGTTCTGGCTAGTAGTAGGCCAGCTCAGATTTGAAATGGTCAGATGGCAACTCGTTTGTCAATCAGCATTAAATTCCTCAAGAGGAAAAGACAGAAGCCCTAAGGTAGAGTTGATATGCCCTTAGCCATTGCCTCCTACCAGCTTGAGGTGCTGCAGGCACCTTGGAGAGGCTGTGGGTTTCCAGAAACTAGTATCTGTCTTGGGGACTTAATTCAGTTGTGCCTGCGTCAATCCACGATGCTCATTCTGCATCTTTAGCAGAGCATCTCCTGGTCCAAGATGGTGCCTGAGTCAGATTGCAGTCCTAGTGTCTCCAGCCAGACTTTCCTCTCCATAGTTTCCCTTTAAGATCAACATGTTGATATCCTCAAGTGCACGGTTACAAGCCCTCGGAAGCGAGGGCAAAGCGTAGTGAAGTTCAGAGAAGGATGGCGCTAGCTCTGCGCTGCTGGTAGTAAATGTTCACAGTATTAGTTTGGCCTTCAGTGTCTCTTGTTGCTGCTTTATTTCACAAGGCTAAAATAGTCTTCAGGGCTAGTTGATGCGCTGAGATCACCGGATCATACACAGCTTACTGAGACAGGAGGATCATGCCCATCAAGCCACAGTTTCACTGCAGACATGTGGTAAAACATTAAATGCTGAACTTGGATTTTCTCTCTTTACAAGCTGGTGCTCAGTAGTGCTTGCTGACAGAGGGGCACTTTGGCCTCCTCTCTCTCGTCACACTCAGTCCTGACCAAATTCTGATGGGCAGCACTTGCATGCCTTGCCAGAAGGTTTGGTCTTCCCACCTATGTCAGATTTTTTTTTTGTTTTCTGGAAGCTTGTGTTATATTAGAGCCGTACGTCCCTTTGAATGAAAACTTCTCTTTTCAGTTTCTGTCAGCCCAAGTGATTTTGCTGTCACCCAGCACCCACTGATGTTAGACAGCAGCCAATTCCTTTGTGAATAAAATCACCACTGAAAAGCTGACTCTCTCAGAAAATTCTTTGAGCAGAACTTAAGCTCAGCAGCAGCTTATCACAACCTTACTCCTGCGTCCTCGTTTCTGTGAGTATTCTAAGTACTGGTAAGATCTCATTAGCATTGAGAAGAGAGCGTTTTGTCCATCTCTCCTTGTGAGGATACATTTCTGTAGCCTCTTGGATGGAAGGCAGATGTCTGCACGTGCTGCGGTTTAGTCAAAGGAGCTGCTATGTTAGCTCAGTGCCCAGCCTGACCTAAGATGGGCATCAAGTGCAAGTGACCAAGCTTCTGCAGCTTTAATTGCAGTTTTGTGCAAATTTTGGCTAGCTTATATCTGACTCCACAGTGCCGTGTAGACACTTGGAACGATGTGCCTGGAATGTCTGAGGAAGATGCGTAGGACTCCTGGTTGAAGGTCATGAAAACAAACGGGCGTCCAGAGAGATCTCTCAATTCATGGAAATTGGTAATGACCTAAAGCAGAACTATGCCATCAGTGCCAGTGTTGTCTGTGTTTTACTGGACCATCTTAGGCCGAATTAGGATTTGGACTATCTGTAGCTCAAGACAGGAGCTTGTTTTACTGTAGCCCTTGGGGGAAAGTGTGTTGCTGAAATAAAGATCCCATTAAAATCAGCCTATCTTCTCTCCTTAAATTGGGGAAACAACCAGCTAGCTCAAATTGAAGAGGAGGAGGAATTACTCATTCACTGAGGTGAATGTTCTGAGCACAGTCCAAGTCCATCATTCAGGAGTTGGGTAAGTGTTAATAGGGTGACTGGGGGTGTCCTCTGGGCTGGGTCTGTTCTGCAGAAGCATTTGGCTTGCCTTGCCTCCTTTCCCTTTAGGGAGCTGCTGTGGGGAAGGGGAACCAAAGCTGTATCTGCTGTTGGCCCTGCCATCTCTTGTTGGAAGATGCTGCTTCCGTTTAAGAAGAGAATGGTGCGGCTTCCACGCAGGACCAGGCATTTGGAGATGGGAGATGCCTCCTCTGCACAGCTGGAACTTGTGTCTGCTGATAAAGCCAGAGCTCTTTGCGCTAATACAAAGAACTGTGTGTCCTGTATAAGCTTGCCAAGCTGCTTTGCACAGTGTCCTTCAGCTCTGCCTGTCTGCTCTTTCTCCCATGCTTCCTCCTTTGTCAGAAGACAGACAAGTGGCTGAAGTAATCCAGGTCTCACTAAAGATTAGCCAAGACTGCTCCACTCGAGTTTTATCAGTAATGATGAGATACCGGCTTAGGCTTCTCAGCCCATCATAGTGCAGGGAGGTTTTTTTAAAGCAGCTAAAAAAAGACTGTTACAGCATTTCTGAACGACGCTATTCGTGGTGGTGAGGGAAGGTGCCCCCCAGTAGTTATTTCAGCTTTTTTACAGCTAAAGCAAAAGGGAGTCTAATACAAATGACTTTATTTTGCATTTTCCCATAGAATATAGCGATGGT
This sequence comes from Fulmarus glacialis, assembly GCF_000690835.1. Lineage (NCBI taxonomy): Eukaryota > Metazoa > Chordata > Aves > Procellariiformes > Procellariidae > Fulmarus > Fulmarus glacialis. The sequence continues at coordinate 12,797 of NW_009226136.1, read as the reverse complement.
GTTCTACATGGAGCTGTGTTTGCTGGTAACTGAATTCATGATAGCTGGCTCAAAATTACTGTGTTTGAGTATTGGAGCATCCATCTGGTATATTTAGCTAGATAGAACTTCATGCAAGTCGCATTCGAAATGGTTCCTCAACACTTGTTGATTTGGGAGGGAAGAAGCTGATTTTAAAGAGAAAGGATATCCGGGCAATTTCTTTATGTACATGCGAGGAGGAGGTGTGCTTACCCATTAGGACAGTGGTGTTAGTTTTGGCCTAGGCTGGGTATGTGTATAGTTTACCTTTGTGTAGTTAAATATGCCATTTTCTTACATATTATTTCCATGCTTTCCGTTCCCATCAGCCAACCCTCAAGCCCCTGGTGGTTTCCCTGCAGTTTTCTACCTCTCTATTGGCATGCATATGTCAATGCCCTGCTCTCTTTTTCTACGCTGATGAATATTCTTTGATGCTTCTCTCACTCTTTGCACTCCCAACTGGTTTTTCCACATTCCCCACTTCCCCAGCCCAAATGTCTTCCACAAAGTTGCTTCCTAGAGGTTTGCCTCAGCTACTAAATGTGTGGTTAACATGAGCTTGCTTTTCAAAATTTTGTCTCCGTTGTGGACCTCTCACCTGGTCTATGGGCTTTAAGGCTGCAAGGAACCATTGCAGCCTCCTGTTCAGCATAGCAAGGGTCAGAATGCTGTCCTACCCTGTGAAAGTCTGCATCGCACTTAGGTGCTTGGTGGAAATGCCACTGAGCCCACCACCAGCCATGGGCTTGGTGAAGGGTTCACGGGGGGTGTTTTCCTGGTCTGCATGGAAAAATATGCTTTTGAGAATCATAAGTTCCTTTTCTGCACCTGCATTTGTAACTACTTTCTTCCTGTGTAAATACTTGGATACAGTCAAGGTCTCTTCTAAGTGTTGCTGTGTAGTTATTTCCTAAATATCCCTCTCTCTGCTATGCAGCTTGTTGCCAACTTTGTCCTCTCTATGTATTCCTCTTGCCATCCTTCTGTTTCGTAGCCTTCCCTATTCATCCCTTTTTCTCACTTCTGATTTCTTGCACTTTCTCTCTGTTGTCTGTCTTCAGCTGTGGTCAGCCTTTTGGGATGATGACTGTTGCTGCAAGGACCTGCAGTGACTGGCATCACTCGGGTGCTGCTGGCTGGCCACGCTAGCTGCTTTGCATTCCTCTTATACTCACCCTCCACTTACTCAGTCTCGCATTATCTCAGTGTTCATCTTGATGCAGGATTTGTAATGCAGACTTCTGTATTAAGGATATAAGGTAGCTGACAAGAATAATGCTATGTGGAGCTTGGATATGGTGGAGGGAATCCCCCCAGGGACGCTAAGGATTTCTCTTAAATGTACTTAATTTGGTTTTTATACATCATACAGTGAAATATCCTGCTAGTTATACTGGTTATTATGCTTTAATTGTAGATTAAATATATCCATGGGATCTAACTGATGGCAATGCATTCTTAAATCGAGCCAGGCACCAGTAAATGTTGTACTCGGACACTTCATGGTCTGTATGTCTTCCCTGAAAAAAAAAAACCAAAACACCTGTGGAGTGATCTATAGGTGACTTATAGGACTAATCAAAGGACTAAGACAGTCCTGATCATGGCTTTCTTACTTAGCTGCTTCACTCATACCCAGGTTTTTTCATTACTTCATCAGTACCGCTCCAATAGGTGGATTTCCTAAATTCACTAAAGAGCAGTTAGATTGCCTTCCAGATCTTTGTCCTGCACTTCTCACTCCCTCTAACTCTACCGTAAGCAGTAGAGTTCAAGTCTTTTGAATTAGAGGCCTTTATTCTTGTTTTGTGAAATGGTAATTACATGGGGCAAGAAGTTTTATGTTCAGAGCATTCCTGATGTGGAGTTGTTGCTTTCCCTCCCCCTTCCCCCCAGGCTCCCATTCCAGAATGCACTTTTTTTTATTTTAACTTTTCTGTATTGTACGCATTTCCTTAGTCCATCGGCAACTGAATAGTTTGAATTTATAGACCTTGTTCATCTTTTGGTACAGAAATTGCGATAAAGTATTTTCTGGATTGCAGGTGCTGATGTCAGTTATTTTACAGCTGATTAAAAAATTTTTCAGCTGTTCTGTGTTTTCTTGGATGGTTGAAGGTCCCTTGGTTAAAAGTTCCAGCTCCTTTCCTCTCCTGAGAGGTTATAATAAATTTTGTTACTCTTGAAATACAGGCGATGGCTAGTGAAGTAGTCTTTTCTACTTTAGCAGAAACAGCAGACAAACAGCTTTTATTTCTTTTTCCTTATCTCAGGAATAACTTGCAAAAAGTCTAGGCTGGAACGCCCAAAACCTGACGTGGACCTAGACCCAAAAGAATAGGTGGCTTCATTGTTCCAGTGAAAACATATTTTGCTCTGGATAATGTACTTTGAAAACTGAAGTCTAGACATACTTGTTATTTTATGGAATCTTTACCTTTTGAATGGGGTAACCTGCACTACTGTCTTTTGGGAAGGAATCTGTTAAAGACTTCGTCCCAACCGAGTAACTTTTTTAAGGGAAAAAAAATGTATTACTTGAGAGGCACACGCTTCTTCCATACTCTTTCTCTTTTAAGTGTGCTATGTTCTTTGCAGTGCTGTGTGTATGGTGGCAGCCTGTTGCAAACTTGGCAAATGATTTAGCTACAAGTACGTGGCTGTGTCCATTGGAGAAGCTGGTGGCTTTTGAGCAGGTCACAGTTAGAGAGGAAACACTGCGTGCAGATGTATTCCCTGAAGGTATTGGGATCCCTTCAGTAGCCTGCGTGGTTCTGTGTGGTGTTTTTATACATACTCTAGGTCTGATGGAGGTGGATGGGCAAATTAATGCGGATGGATGGCTAAAACCAGGACTCGGGTGGCATTGGCAGCGCTGTCAACGTGCGCAGGTAGCAGAGAGGGCTGGTGATCTCTGGCCAGTGTAGGTCTCTGTCCTGTCATGCTTTCCCTGCAGAAGGTTTGCAGGTTTACCTGAGGCTGTGAGGCTTCCCCTCTGCTGGATATTTGAGCTAAACACTGCACTGGGATAATTTTTTTAGTGTATCTTTTCAGGCTGGTTTTCAAGCTTTTTTTTTCTTTTTCATGCTCTGTGAGGCAAGAACTGACAAAGAAAAGGGATTTAGAGTAATACTGTAAATGCCAGACTCATCATGTGTGGCTTTGGCAAAGTAACGAGATGTGAGTTCGTGGGCGACAACTAATTCATTCGTCACCCCCAACCAACCAAAGAAATGCTCAGAAAATCTTACAAATAGAGACTGAATAGAGCTCTCTGAGAAAAATGAGGGATATCTTCTCTTTCTGTAATCTATGTGCAAGAGAAGGGGAGGAAATGGGACTATCCCAAGTATGGTGGTGAAAACTAGTAAAATGAGGAGTAACCAGGAACACAGGAG
>NW_009226136.1:1284-9344 GCF_000690835.1 Fulmarus glacialis | reverse complement strand
TAGGGAAAAGGCTGGTGTGTTTCGTGCTGATCAGTGGATGGGAGAGGAGCTCCCATGGCTCTGCAGCCCTGAAGGAAGCCATCTCTCGAAAGAGTGGGAGAGATGAATGAAAACCTTTTATTTGGTAAACCAGACACTTCATGGGTAGTTAAGTTGGCAGCCTCCCAAGGTAACATAGATACTAGAGTAAGGGAGAATCCATCAGTCATGTAGGTGAGAAGGAAGTATTATTTCAGAGAGTTGCTTTGGAAAAGGACTGTCAGATTGATCAGACTAATGCAGACCTCTGCTCTAGGAGGGGGGAATTGCTGTGTACCTTTGGACATCTCATGTAGAGGCTTCTTACCTGATGTGTTAAACTGAGATGTTTGAGCACCTAAGGAGGCTTGTCAGCATCTTGAATAGGATCTGGGACTTGTTAATTTAATGCTTTTTTAGTGGCATCTAGTAATGCAGTTGAATACCTAACCTGTTTTGGGGAAACGGGCTTGCTGGAGAAGAGATGAGGATATAAATTTTGTGCAGGTGACTTGTGAGCCTGTGTAGGTCTCAGCTTATTTTGTGTTTTCTTTCTCCAAATCCTTCTCTTCAGATAAGTGCTTGCAAGAGAAAACTGTGCTTAAATAATGACCTTCTGCTCCATGCATACTTAAAGTCTTAGTTAACTGCTTTGGAAGGTGCATTTGAAAACCATCTTCTTATTTTTTCTGCTTCCTCTGTTTCAAAACAGTTTAGCTGGGTTTGTTGAGACTTACTCTGCCAGTCTTACCTATCCTCTTTACTCTGCCTTCTCAGGGAGACTGCTTTAGCAGGGGTGATGTTTTGGCTCTGGAGAGAGCCCAGTGTGCCACGTGTGTGTATTAGCTGTTAAGAATATGGCAGTAGCTGTGAAGACCTGAGAACCTGCCAGTTTGTGTTGCAGAAGAGGACCACTTGTGAGATTTATGTAGAGTTGCGAGCAAGACCTTGCAGGGCAAACCTGGCAGTCTGGCAAAGGAACGAGTATAACGAGCCGGTCACACACTGGGACTGCTTTGGAGAGTGAAGTCTAGCTGTGTCTGAGATTTTTTCCCTGGTCAGGATGTGATGAGATCTGAAGTGAGTCACACCACTGTGCGCACTTCTCATGATTGGGCAAAAGGTGTCTCTTTAGTCCTTATAGTAACACAGCGATTGCAAGAAGGAGGGACTTCTGCTCTTACAAGTTTTTTTTATTCACACCTAAAACTGAGTCTTTGCTTGCCTAGAAAAGCCAGCTGGTTTACTGTGTCCTGTGTAAGCCCTACTGTGAGACAGAAACAGGAGCAGGATTTTGGAGAATTTAAATCTACTCTTGCAGTTGCTCTAGCCCATAGTCACTGCCAATATGCACTATGGGAGATATTTTGAGATTGTTGCAGCCCTGATATCCCTGGCTGTGTTACAAGTAAATGTACCAATAGCTATTTATTTATTTATTTACCAACGGGAGGAAAATCTGTAGTCTCTGTTACTGCTCAGAGGCAGGAAAGGATCCCCTGGGGAAAGCAGTAGGTTGAGTAGAGAGGAGGCTGAAAGAGAAGAGCTTTAGATTTCCACTTCTGAAAGCATATTTGGGCTTGGGGTTCCTTGCCTAAATCTGATCGGTCTTTGTTTGCCTCCTGCTTGACATAAGAAGGTGCTTCTTCCTCCCTCAGCTACTTAAGGCTTTCTCTTCTTGCCCTGTGCCACCCTGCAGACTCCTGCCTCAGTATCTGGTGGTGGTCCTCTCCTAGAGATGGCTGTAGCCTTTTGGCCTTGGGTTTTGTCAGAGATGATCAGCATTAATGTGTCCAGTGGGCACTGCTGTTTTTAAATGGGGGGAGCTAGCAGTCAGAGGTAGTTAGGGCACACTTCTGCCACTGCTTGCATGCATATACCATCCTTCTCAAACTATGTCCAGCTCTCGAGGAGATAAACATGTAGCTGCTTCTTTTGGAGTCATCTTTGGGCTGGGAGGTGTTTGATTAGGCTTTCTTTTGGCTTGACTCTTGCATCCGTAACTATTTGGGCTACAGTTGTTCTACAACAGCCAGACACATCCAACGTAAGGACATCTTGTGTCACCAAGATGGAATCCGTGGAATATCAGTGGAATCCATCTGTTAGTCTGCAGTGCTTGAATTACAGAGAGTTTGTGTTTGTTCAGTGCCTTTTGTGCTTCGTGTTAATTGACCCTGTTTATCTCTGTGTTTTAACTGGCAGAAGTGCACAAACCATGCCTGTCCTTGCACACTTCATGAGCTGTTCTTCACTGGTTCACGGGTCTAGATAGGATGCTTCCAAAAATATAGTTGTTTTTTATGCTGTTGAAGTAACTGGTTTGTTTTAGTGTGATTTTGAGGCTAAGAGAATGGAGGGCATGTGCTTTGTCTGAGCACAGCTTCTCTTCAATGAAGTGATTCTTTCTTCCCAAAGTCATTTCAGCTATGCTGTTGAAGTAACTGGTTTGTTTTAGTGTGATTTTGAGGCTAAGAGAATGGAGGGCATGTGCTTTGAGCACAGCTTCTCTTCAGTGAAGTGATTCTTTCTTCCCAAAGTCTTTTCAGCTAGGTCAGAAGATCAAGGGCCTGACTCCCAGTAGTGCTTAATGGAACCGTTGTTTTGTGTGTGCACATGGTTAGAGTTGTACATAGGTTGAGGACCTGCACTCTTACAGGGTAGATGCACGTGAGAAAGGGGAGGGCATTCACCTATAGAGATGTCCTGGATTGCTAAAAGCATCATGGTGAACTATAATGGTTTTTGTTCCCTCCAATTTTTCTGTCAAATACTGTGAGATCATGTATTGTCTTTGTGCAATTTGTTTGTTTTCATGGACAATACTTGCATTAGTGAAACTGCTTAAAGTGCTTGAGCTACAAAGAAAGATTGCAAGGCTGGTTGGCTGGCTTGGGCTGATAACTGCTGGCAGATCACTAGTGTGGTTTACAATAATAAACTTTTTTAAGAGCACCTGACTTGGCTGGGATAAGTGAACGTATTTCTTTTGCCACCCTAGTCTGTCAAATTTGACAGATACGAAGGGGCCACATACTCTTTGTCTGGAAGTTCTCAGGTTGTCTTTCTGGTGCTGCAAGGTGTTAACTTGTGGTATTGACGTAAGTCCTGTTGTCAGACAGCTGCTCCAAGGAGACAGGACGGTTTGGTAAGTAAAACAGACACATCTTCAGTCTGTGTGCTGTCCATAGCACAAATGATCCAAGATGATGATTTCCAAACCATGCCCATGGAGACTCCAATGTGTGGAGTAGCAGTTGGTATTCTGGAAGTTGCTCTGATAACGATTGCTAAAATGTCACTCTTCATTTTAGTTGTATGCATGTAACTACAGCTCACTGTATTCCTGTGTTTTGTTTCATCCTTGCTGCTCTTAATTTTTTATGGTGCTTCTTGGAGCTTGCTATCTTTAGTAAAAGCTGTGACCCTTTTGCCTCACGTTTATCTTATTTTTGTTATCTTTCCTAATATGAGTCCTACTTCTCATCTGAAGTAGTTCTCTTCAGTGCCAGGAAAAGTCGGCCTCCCTCACTTATCCCCCCTGTCACGTGTTCGCAGCATACTTAGTCTGTCACTCTCTCCTCTAGCTGAATCCAGCAGGGTGGGCTGCATGCCCCTTGCCTCCCTCAACTTCTGCCCTTCTACCCATTGCTGCTCTCTGCTGTCGCATTGCATTTTAGAGACGGTCAGTTGGGCCTACAGAGGGATAACTCTGATCTTCTGAACACAGTAAGAAAATCTGTGAGTAGGTCCTGTGTAGCAGTCTGAGCTCCTGGAAACCCCAGAAAGTGATAGGAAATCCAAACTTGCTCATCAAGGCACAGAAGTGACATGAAGAGAAGGGTTTCTGATCTGATAATGTGACTGCAGGCTTCAGGAACTGGTGGACGCTGGCACATGGGTTCACTTATCCCAGCCTTGAGGTGTTGGATGCTCTTCACGTTCTTGAAGTGCTGTTTGCAGTGCTGGTGTTCCTGCACCAAATGAAAGCAAGTGTTTAAAGAACAAAGTGGCTGGTTAGTTTGTAGATTAAACCTGATGAAAATTAAGAATGCTCCTACTGCAACTTGTTTTGGTTTTGTGGCCCTGATACCTGTTGAGCTGAATTCACAAACTCGCTTTCTGTGCTGGATGCTGGATACATTTGCGACATCTGATACCATTTTGCCTTTTGCATGATTTCTTAAGGAACGCTTGCAGCTTAGATGCTGTGTGAGTGGCACGTAGGTTTGGGACTTGAAAATTAATGTATGTATTTGTTTATTCAGGGAGAAATAAAACCAGTTCTGCTGTCAGCGGGACCCAGGTTCTAGCAGAAAGGAGCAGCCGGGAAGGATCTGCCCAGAGGATGCCTCGGCAACCGAGTGCAAGCCGGCTGCAGAAAGCAGGAGCTTCTGGAAAGAACAGTGGAGGAGGCAACAGTACCTAAATAAGGCCTTGGAACCGATGTATTTTCATGCTTGACAATGTATATAAACCGTGCTTGTTAAAACTGATTGTGTTGTGTGTATTAACTTGACAAACATGATTTGTAATACATGGAACAGAGCTGCTGTTTCTTATTTCCAAAACTTCCTTTAGCAGCGCAGACTATTAGGGGTTACATGGAGGCACCTGGGACAAAGAGACGTGAAGCGTAGAAAAGCCTGGAATAGTGTTCAAGTTGCTCCAGAGATGTCATGACTCATCTTTTTCCCTAAAATCCGTTTTGATATGTTCATGCTAGTTGTAGCAGCAGAAAGTCTGGTTGGCTGAATTACGAGGTGAATAGTGCTGAGGTAGGTCATATATTAGTATCACTGAGCCCTGCAGTGACGGTAGGTTGCACTGGAAGCCTGACTGTCTGGTGTGGGTGTGTTCTTGTACTTTAACCGGTGGTTGCCCTGTTCCCTTCATGTGCCCGCTTATGCGGGTTTTAGCACCTTGATCTGAAAACCAGTTTGATCTATCACATAGCATAATCACACAACATTTAGTCCTTCCAATGATGCTAATGTGATTATTCATTTATAAAGTGTTACAGAACCCTTTGCCTAATGAGCCAGGTTAAATGAGATTATGCCAGAAAAAGGAGAGAATAGCCTCATCACTAAGTGTAAGATACATGCAAGTAGCTAAAACAGGTAAGTGGATTTGTTAGAGCTTAAGTGTTGCCGTTCATCATTCCAGAGCGTATCCAGGCAGCGGGTGTGCCTGCTATGGCCTTGGTAGCTCAGGACCTGTTAGAGAAATTAATTTCCCTGATTAGGAGAAAGTGCTTCCATTCTTTGTGGGGGATAGATGGTGTTTCCTAGACTCAGGGAGATCTCATGAACCTGGTTCAACAGGTTCAATCTCTACCGAACGAAGAGGAAAAAATGCTGGAGAGTACAACATTCTTTTGCACAAGTTTTTGTGCAGAATATTAATGACGCTCAGATAATCCTACCTTACAGATTCCTCTTGAACAATATTGCAGATTAGCCTACTATTTTTTTTTTTTCCCGCCTCCTCTTACTAGGCCTAAGGCTGTTGTTACTTAAGGAAGATAATGTGTTCACAGCACATGGCAGTCAGGAGAGACTACTCCAGTGTGGGCTCTCCATGGACTGCAGTTCCTTCAGGGAATACCCACTTGCTCTGGCAGGGGGCTCTGTGGGTATCTGCTACAGTGTGGTCCTCTCCATGGGCTGCAGGGGACAACCTGCTCCATCATGGTGTCCTCCAGGGTCTGCAGGGGAATCTGCTCCAGCGCCAGGAGTACCTCCTGCAACGCTTTCTGCTCTGCCCTTGGTGTTAGTGGGATTCTTTCTTGCATATTTCTTTTCCTCCCTCTGGGCAGTGTTTTGTCCTTTCTTAAATATGTTTTTAGAAAGGTGCCACCAGCTTTGCTGATTGTTCAGCCAAGGCCACTCCTGCAGCATAACCCCCCCTGCCCCACCAACCTTCCCATGTAAACCCAATACACCCATCTATGGAGATCAGAATTTTTCAAGGGTGGGAGTTAAAAATGGGAGTGAAGTAGCTCATGGCTTGCAGTAACACACCTTGAAGCTGTGCTGTAGGAAAGGCATTCAAATGAGATAGCTTACAAGCTTCTCCCCCCCTCCCCCCCAAAAAAACCCCCAAACCCCAATGCCCAAATTGTACCACACCAACTGTAACCTCCTCTGTGCAGTATATTGACCTTTTTTGAGAATAAAAGTACCTGTAACAAACATGGGTTTTGCCTGCACGCTCACTGCCTTCTCTCTCTTTAACCAGTTCCATACCTGCATTTTTTTTTTTATCCTTCTGCAGCTTGGGATGCCTTCTATGTTGTACCTACCCACCTGTCTCCAAGCCCCCACCACATCCTCCTGAGCTCTACTGCACACTCCTCAACCTGCAGATCAGTGCTCCTTCTTTCCTGATGCCCAGTTTTCCTGGGCAGGCTGTCCTGGTCTCCTTTCCCAACTAGTTAAATAAAAGCGCTCAGTGCATGCTTTTATATCCTGGTGCTTCAAAACGTCTGCAAGCAGGTGAGGCACCCCTGGAGCCGGCGTTGCTTTTGAGCTTTTGGAGCACCTTGATCGTAAGGGGTTCTCCACTGTGCTCGTTTGCCCAACCTGGCTGCTTGCTGTGGTGCGATAACTGGCTTGGTGGATGAGGTAAGAACAGTGGAAGTAATTTTCCTTGACTTCAGGAAGCCTTTCAGTGTGGTCTCCCAGAGTGACCCTGCAGCCTCACTGAGGAGGTAGACCTGGATGGGTGGACTACAGGATGAATGGAAAATTGGCTGAGCTGCAGTTAAGTTGAGAGTGCATCTAACTGATGCAGAAAGGTGCAAAGAAGGGGACCTCATCTTGGTTCAGAGCAGCCTAAATCTCAGGTGTGATGGTGACACAGCACAGGGCACATTTGCCAGCAGGTGTTGGAGCAGCTGTCCCTGCCAGGGCAGATACTTCAATCCAGACAGTTTTGGATGGTGGATGAAGCCCTGCAAGTCCCAGGCTGCAGGGAGTGCCTGTGGTCTCCCCTTGAGGCTGGCAGAGATAGTCATCTCTGCTGGAGGTGTGGTGGTGTTGAAGACCTGTGTTACTAAGTGGAGTAGTTCTAGGAGGAAGTCAGCAGGCTAAGCAGCATCAGAGAGCATGAGAGAGAGACAGGATCTTCTCAGACCCTGCACTTCAAGATCCCTGGACCTCAGCTGCAGTGGGGCAACAGGCAGAGCCTGTAGCAGATCATAAGTGGAAACTACAAGGAAGGCAAGGGCTGCAAGCTGGTGACTTCTGGCACCAAGACGAAGGCTCCTGCTCCACCTGAAGGCTTGCAACAATGGAACAGGTTCACTGTCCTCAAAGCTGAGGGGGAGGTGGGTGTGCTTTCAAATGGACCGTCTGGGCTAACTGGCCCAAACCATGCAAGACCACCAGGAGGAAGCAGTAAGTGACAGTAGTGGGTGACTCCCTGCTGCAGGGTATGACTTGACTTGTCTAGAGAAGTGTGCTGCTTGCTGTGGGCCCAGATCTGGGGTGTTGTGGAGAGACTACCAAAGATTGTCTGACCCTCTGACTATCAGCCCCTGCTGTTCTTCCATGTCGGTACCAGTGATACTCCCAAGGGCATTGTGGAGAGTGTCAAACATGACTACAGAGCTCGGGGGGGCCATAGTCAGGGGTATGGGAGTGGTGGACAGGGCTGACAAGCAAAGGGTCTGGGGTGATGTGAATAAAAGGGAACAAAAAATCAGCAAAACAAGGCTTAAGCGGGGTCACCTTCAGCATTTGCATACAAGCAAGAAAGTGCCAACAAGGCATCACTGTGGAGAAATTCCCCAACCCCCTTCTGGGCGATCGGCCTGCTGGGCTGCCTCTCTGACATGCCTGTATGCTAACGCACGCAGCATGGGGAATAAAGACGAGGAACTGGAGATCTGTGTGCAGTCACACAGCTGCGGTCTTGGGATCACGGAGATGTGGTGGGAGAGCTCGCATGACTAGAGTGTTGTGATGAAGGGACACAGGCCCTTTAGGAAGGACAGGCTGGGGAGATGAGGAGGGGGGGTTGTCCTTTATGGTGAC
>NW_009226136.1:0-1258 GCF_000690835.1 Fulmarus glacialis | reverse complement strand
GGACAGATTCCAAGCCAGCTGACAGCTTATGGGTTAGGATTAGATGGCAGCCCACAGTGGGTGACATTGTGGCGGGTGTCTGCTACAGGCCACCTGAACAGGAAGAACAAGTGGATGAGGCTGCCTACAGACAGCTGGAAGCAGCCTCACATTCACAGACCTTGGTCCTCACGGGGAACTTCAACCACCCTGATGTGTGCTAGTGGGACAACCCAGCAGGGCATAAGCAGTCCAGAAGGTTCCTGGACGGCATCGATGACAACTTCCTGAGCCAAGTGATAGGGAAGCCAGTGAGGAGAGGTGCTCTGCTGGGCCTCATACTCGCCATCAAGGAAGGGCTTGTCAGGGATGTGAAGGTCAAATGCAGCCTTGGCTGCAGTGACCATGAGGGGAGGCAGCCGGGCAAAAATCAAGATCACAGCATTAGACTTCAGGAGAGCAGACTTTGGCCTCTTTAGAGATCTGCTTGAAGCAGGAGGATAAGGCTCCGGAGGGAAGAGGGGCCCAAGAATGGAAGTTGATATTCAAGGATCACCTTCATACTCAAGAGCAGTCCATCCCAACAACCCGGAGCTGCATCCCATGCCTAAGCTCCAACTGCATCCCTGACACCCCCTCTTAGAGCTACATCCCCATGTCTGACCCCCAAGCTCATGTCCAACCCCTCTCACAACCTCATCCTCTTTTCCTCCAGGCCCTGCAGAACTGAAGGTGCTCCTGTGGGGTTGCAGCGAGGCGCAGCAGCTGGGGCCCGGCTGGGGTGCAGCACCTTGGGGCAGGAGCAGTCCACCACGGCACCTCAGCCTCAGGGTCCTGGGGTACGAGGGGCTGAGTTGGTGCCAGCCCTGGCAGTGCTGGGGGCTGTGGGTCCCCTGAGGCTGGTGCAAGGGACACTCTGGAAGGGACAGGACTGGATGTGGGATGGGACGGGAGGTGTCAGGGTCAGCCAGGGCTGGATGGCTAGCATGGAGAGGAGCAAGAGAGGCCAAGGCTGGTAGGGACAGGGGCTAATGCTGGTCTTTCCTGCCTGGTTCCCGCCCAAAACTGCTCAGTGGGGGGAGAGGAGGGGATCAGACCTGGCTGTGTTGCAGAAAGAAGTGGTGCGTTGGGGAAGGTGCACTTGTCCTGTTGGAAGGGTCTCTGCGGGGTGGCTCTTGCAGGGCATCCTCCATGGGTGCATCCCTCAGGGTGGATGCAGGCAGGCTTCCCCCCAGGAGCATCCCCCAGGGCTGGGGTGCAGGCAGCCGCCCCCTCCCCC
>NW_009226135.1:473-3361 GCF_000690835.1 Fulmarus glacialis | reverse complement strand
GGCCAGCCAATGACCCAGGTCATCCCCCAGTCTTACCAGCCGATAGAGATATGCTGCAAAGTAAATTGGGCTAAGGGCCAAGGATGTCAGCAAGGAAATGCTCAATATCCTTCTGAATATTACACCCGGTGAGAAAACAAAACGAAACAAAACAACAACAACCAACAAAAACGAGCCTCCTAAAAGGACCTCTCAATCCGATGCTGCAATCTTTCCCTGCTCTACGCAACAGGGGCAGCTAGATTTCACCCCCGATTGACAGTTAGCCGGGACCTATGGTGCAGTCACGGTAGGAGCCTCTGAATTTGAAATACTTTCCCCTTCTGATGAGAATCCGGTCTTAAACCTTTCTATTGATGAACATCATTACCCTTGTCTAGTAGATACAGGGGCAACTTTTTCTCCCTTAAATCAGTATACCTCTTCATCCAGCCTCTCAATACCTTTTTGCATTTACCTGGAGAAAGATAGAGCTCACATGGACAAGGCTCCCTCAGGGCTTTGCTGGGCCGTCCACTATTTTTTCTAAGAATTTTAGTAAAAGATTTGCAGGATGCTCTGTTTAAAAGTGTACGTTTCGGTACAATCTGTTGACGATTTGTTAGTAGCCAAGGAATCTAACATAGCTGACACCCGTACCTTACTGTTTGCCTTTGCTGAGAAGGGCCATCGGGCTTCTCCACGTAAGTTACAATGTTTGTAAGAGAAGTGTAAAATACCTGGGTTACATTCTCCAGCAAGAGGAGTGTCGTTTATCCAAGGACTATATTAAAGCCATTCAAAATCTTCCCCAGCCAGTTACTAAAAGCAAATGCGAGCCTTTTCAGGTGCTGTGGGATTCTGCCGCCCCTGGATAGCTGCTTCTGGGGAAACGGCAAAACCCCCGAGACAGACCGAAAGCAAATGCGAGCCTTTTCAGGTGCTGTAGGATTCTGCCACCCCTGGATAGCTGCTTCTGGGGAAATGGCAAAACCCCCGAGACAGACCACTGCTCAAGATGCTGGAGAACCCCTTCACCGGACAACAGACAAGGTAAAGGCATCTGAGCTTTTGAAACACGCATTAACAACTGCACCTGCTCTGGGATTGCCAGACGACGGTAAGCCATTGACCTTCTTTGTACATGAAGAAATTTAACTCTCCCAGCCAAACCCAGAACAGTCTGGTAGCTCAAGGACCCTTTGCTTGTGTCCCTAGGAGAGCTGCCGCAGCACTCCTGGTTGAAGAGAGCTGAACGGAGTAAAAACGTGGTGCTTGGATCCCCGCTAGCGGTACAAGTACCAGATGAAACTGAAATGCTGCTGTGGCAGCACCTTACCCAGGCACTGTCACCACAGCGAATACATCGCTGTGAGCTGATCTCTTAAGCATGAGACTGCAGCGATGTAATACGCTGAACCCTGCTACTGTACTCCCTCTACCTGGGGAAGAAACTTCGCATTGCGATTGTATGGTAACAACCCGCGAAGCCGAAAAGACTCAAAAACATTTAACAGATGTGCCATTTCCAGTGTAGAACTATGTGTAGATGGCTCCTCATATTACCTGAACAGGAACCGTGTTACAGGTTGTAGAGTAGGTACTGAAAATAAAGTCCCTGGAGGTCTCTGCCAGGGCCTTCAGGTGGCCCCAGATCTCAGACATCACAGCTTTGAAGTGGGAGTGGGACAGAGCCACCAGGACGTCACCAGCATCCATCTCCACATCATCCATCACGCCCGGATAGAGTGCTTGGGTTAAACACTCCTGGGAGAGAGGCACCTGGAGATGTTGAACCAGCCAGCCATGACCACAGAGCTTCCGCTCATCGTTCACAGCCTCCAGGCAAATGACCCCTTCCCCCCTGAGACACCCCTCGGGGCAGCCGTATTCAGAGCCGGGTGGATGGATACGGGCGGTGGTGCCCGGCAGGGTGCAGCGCCACAGAAGTGAGCCTCGGCTCCGGGGGTGCAGCACGGGGCTGGCACCGGCTGGGGCTTTGCCGGGAAAAACCAGGCAGGGTGAGCCTGATCCCCGCACACGTACCTGCCCCGGGATCTGATCGCCTGGCCCTCTGCCCATCCCCGCCGGCGCTGGCATGGCCTGAGCCAACTCTTGACGGCTGCTGGACATGAACCACTCCTGGGACTCATGCCTGCCTGTCAGCAGGCCTGAAAAGAGGGAAAACTGCCCAGAATTGAGCTGCGCTCAAGTTCTGGCTGGCAGCACGTTTTTTGTGGTGCCGTTCCTGGGGATCGCTCAAGAAACATCCTGCAGGCAGGTGGTGGAGCGTGCGCAGCGGGAGTGAGGGGTGGTTGTTGAATGGGTTTGGGCTTTACATGTGCCCGACCTGGTACGCCTGGTTCCATTTCCCTTGCAGATTGTATTTAGACCTTAAATGGTATTTTTTTAAAAAGCAGAACCAACAAGCAAACAAACAAACAGCTGGGCGATTTTTCACCCCCCAGCTGGGCTTTTTTTCCCTGGTCCTGGCCACTCTGAAAGGTGATGATCGTCACCAATATTAAGGTGCAGGACTGGGCCCAGGACTGGGCTTTTCCAAGCAGCACATTTCTTGAGGCTCCCAGTCATGCAGTTCCTGCGGAGTGCTCAAGAAATGGGGCAGTTGCCCGTAATTGCTATTTCTGGTCTCTCCTCAGCGCTCTCTGTCCAGCTCCCTGCCCCCATTTTTCAATTCCTGCCTCTCTGTCTTTAGCCCATGACTATTTTTTTCTTTCTCTGTCCCACTCCCCGTCTGTATTTTCTAATTCCTCCCTGTATGTCCTGTAGCCTGCTGCTCTTTTGTTCTTTCTCCACACCTCTCTCTCCCGCTCCCTGTCCTTCTCTATCACCGTGTCCTGCTTCCTGGCCTTATCTTTCCTCCCTGTTCTGCAGCCTGTCCCCCCTTT
>NW_009226135.1:0-372 GCF_000690835.1 Fulmarus glacialis | reverse complement strand
CTTCCCCGCCTCCTTGTCCTCATCCGCATCCCTCTGTTTCTCTGGACTGTTTCCCGTCCTTCCCCTGCTCGGTGTCCTGCTCTCTGTCCCTGCCTCTCCCTTTCTCTCTCCCCTCCCTTTTCCCTCTCACCCCTTCCCCTCTGTCCCTCTGTCCCACTCCCTGTCCCATTTCTCTGTCACTCTGCTCACCCGGTGCCTCTTCTCTCTGCCCTGCTGTCCTGCTCCCTCGCCCTGCCTGCGTCAGTCCATTCCTCTGTCCTCCTCCCTGCCCTTTTTCTCTCTCTGCCCCTCTCTCCTGCTGCTGATCACTGGTTTTCTTCCTGCTGTTCCCTTCCCCTGTTCCCCGCTGTTCCCTTCCCTCCACCCCGTTCC
>NW_009226134.1:0-29259 GCF_000690835.1 Fulmarus glacialis | reverse complement strand
CCCGCCGGCCGCCCCTGCCCCGGCGGCCGGTCGCGCTGCTGCCTGGGGCTGTGCTGGCATTTGTGAGTCCAGTCACGGCTTTGCTTCGGGTTTAGGAAGATTTTCTGAAGGCTTTTTGGTTTTGCCTCCCTTATTTATTTCTCCGCCCCTGCCCTCATGATCACCTGTGCAGCAGGTGGATTTGTTATTGTAGGGCTGCTCTTAGTAATAGCACTTGGCCATTGCTGGGCGCTTTGGTAGAGGATCCCAAAATACTTCCCTTAGCGGAAAAATAATTATAAAAGAGGAAAATTGAAACATGAAATGGGCAAAGCAAGCCAAGGATGAGTTTTGCAGTCAGATCCAGCAGTGTTTCCAGTGCTTTTATAGTGTTGCAGGTGCACTGTTTACAGGGAAGCTTTGATGAAAGCCAACTTTCAGATGTCACACCTGTGAGTCAAACATCTGTTCTGTGCACTGAAATAGGAGATATAGTCAAGCATTTTGTGAAGTAGACAGTAGGTTCCAATAATAGTATTTTAAAGCGACTTTTCACATTTGCGGTGGTGAATACTATTCCATAGTAAAGTATGGTTACGTTAAATTGGACCTTCCTTTGTGTAGGCCTTTTCTTGTATGGTGCTGCACATACTTTGATTTATTGTGATTTCTCACCCATATTACAAAGACAGTGGAGCAGTTTAAAGTGACATCTGCTTTGTTATTGGTGCTGAGTTTGTTAAAACTGAGTTAGTGAATAAGACTGATTATGCTACACAGCTTTCAAAGTCCCTGAGTCTCTTGTGCGCTGAGAAAACTACAAAGTGCTATGTAATTCCCCATATTCCTTAAGAACAGAAGTTCTTACAACTTATATAGGAGGCATATGAAACATTTATATACATGCAGGTGATTTTCAAATATTATGAACACTATTTTGGTCATTTCATTCTTTTCCTCTTTCCTTTTTCTAGTCATATGATAAGGGAAAAAGGGACGAAATGCTTAAAATGCTCTGTTGTAACTCAGTTCACACTTCTCATTATCCTTCAGTCTCTGAAGCGTTGAGATGAAATAAGAATTTTAAAAGTGATATTTCCATTGCTCAGTACTTAGTTCCCTGTCCCTCTCTCTCTTACTGAAGCGCACCAGGCTGCCTAAGGCTCACTTCATACATACATTTAAAAAAAAATAAAATCAGGTGTAGGACAAGACCAGGATGATCTTATCTTGTTCATGATGTTACCTTTGATTTTAGCAGCTCACGCATTTGGACTAATTTCCCAGAACATGAACTTTGTGTTTCCTTAACACAAAGCATAGCTTTCTCTGCACCTTATCTCACATAACTAGAGGAATGTCTCTATTCCAAAATTTTGTACTTAGTAGCAGTAGTGTAAAACCAGAGCAATGCAGAGGTCCAGTTTGCATTTCCAAGATGGCTATTACAAGTACCCTTAGGCAGCGTATTGGGAAAAGCTTCAGATAGCATTGAGCTTGGATGGCCAAGTGATGTTTACTGCTAATTTGCGCACATCATTAAATCATCTCCAGGCCAACTCCCTGTCCTGGTTTTGGCTGGGCTAGAGCTAATTTTCTTTCTAGTAGCTGGTATAGTGCTGTGTTTTGGATTTAGGATGAGAATAATGTTGATAACACACTGATGTTTCATGTACTACTGAGCAGATATTACACAGAGTCAAGGCCTTTTCTGCTTCTCACCCCACCCCACCAGCGAGTAGGCTGGGGGTGCACGAGAAGCTGGGAGGGGACACAGCTGGGACAGCTGACCCCAACTGACCAAAGGGATATTCCATACCATATGGCGTTATGCTCAGTATATAAACTAGGGAAGAAGCTGTCTGGGGTCTGCTGCTCGGGAACTGGGTGGGCATCGGTTAGCGGGTGGTGAGCAATTGCATTGTGCATCACTCATTTTGTATATTCTTTTATGATTATTATTATTTTCCCTTTCTTTTCTGCCCTTTTAAATTGCCTTTATCTCAACCCACGAGGTTTATTTTTTTCTGATTCTCTCCCCCATCCCACTGGGAGGAGTGAGCGACCGTCTGTGTGGTGTTTAGCTGCCTGCCGGGTTAAACCACAACACTGCCTAACAAAAGCATTCTGGTATAAACACATCTTTGCTACTCCCATTCCTCAAGATATGGCCTACTATTGCTTGGCCAAATTTGAATCTCTGTATCAAATCCTATTTGATCCCCCTGAGTTTACCAAACAACTACAGTAGCGCAAGAACACACCTCGGTCCTTGTGCTTGACATGGCTCCCATTTCAAACTTTGCGGTAGAATTTATATCGTGCATGTGGACTCAATACTACAAGAGGTTGGTCCCTGTTGTCTCTTCAAGCTCTTTATGACTGGGGTGGAAAAATGGGGCCCAGCACATGTCATCAGTGTTACCTGCAAATCTGCATCATGTACATCAATTTCCACTGACTACAAGAAACAAAACATTACGTTAAACCATATTAATTCTTCTTAGCAGGTCATTAATTGAAAGAGACTTCCTGAAAAAAATTCAAAACTAGTAATGTGGTTAACCCACGTGATGGAAAAAACCATCAACCTTTTGTTTGTTTTTGTTTATTTGGGAATTGAGTCTATTATAACAAAACAATAATAATTCACAACTGATTTAAGACTGCATTGTTGATATAAGGTGATTCTGAGCTGAGCAGATTGTGCTTTTACATCTGTCAAGTAGCAGGGGCAATGTACTCCATTTATTGATTGATAAACGGACTCTTTCAATGTGGGGATCTCTCTGCCTCACTTCTAAATCATTTCAAAGTTCTGTCTCTTGCTTGTGAGCTTTGAAATGTTCTCTCATATATTAATTTTCATTTTTTATTTAACAAAGTGGTTCAGCTGTTCAAAAGTCTTTCTTTTGCTCTCTTTCTGTATTTGAAAGTGAATGAAACAATCTAGACTGTTTAATATAAAGCCTGAAAATTAGTTTGATTTGCCTATGTTGTGTCATGTTGATATGAGGTATGAAGTATTAGATAATTGCATTATTCTGGTAATATAGACTGGTAATGTAGACTGTTTTAGAATATAAAGAAAGGTTTTATTTCTGTGGCAAATAGTTACATGCTGTATATGGTAATATGTTCTGTGACAGAATTTAATTTCTCAACGAAAATAACGGTGCAACATAAAATAACATAAGGTTGCAGGAAGGCATGTCCCTTAGGTTTTAATGTATCTTAATGAATGATGCATTATATAACATATCATGATGAGAAAATACAGAAAATGCATTTCTAACAGATTAAGATGTTTCAATGTCTTGCAGCAGCTTTGATTGAATCAAATATTTTTCATTTCAAATTTTCAATTTTGAAACAGCACACCCTAAAAATCAGGTCAGAATGCTGTGTGTAATGTCAGAGCTGAGATCTATCAAACTGAAAGGCTCCAACAACATTTTCAAACCTTTCTCAATTGTCAATTTAAGTTAATTGAAAATGAAAGGTCTCGCTTTCAGGATTGGGCCATTTAAATAGAAGCCTGCTGCTTTCATTTTGTAGAAGGGCAATCTCCCTCCACATACGTGTTTTTAAAAGGTTCATTCATAATTCTCCCTTCACACTTCTATTGGAAATGACAGAATTCATTATTTTGAGTTCTTGAACTATTTTTCTGCAACTTGGGTGATGAATTGTATGAGATCTAGTTCATAACGTGGCACGGCAAGCCACAAGATTTAAAATTCTCAAGGCTCGATCTGTCTCTTTCTGGCGCTCGGGCTGGCATGGGCACAGGAAGCCTCCATGTGCATCTTCTGCCTCTTATGGAGTAGTAGGTTGGGATTTTTTAATTTAATACTGACTAGGAAAAAGACTCGCACCCTTGCTTGGTAATTCACTGGAGGTATCCAGGCAACATGGGCATACATTACAGTCAGCAGTATACAAGGTGCTGTGTGCATTTTCCTTGCCTCCTGTTTATCTGGGAATCCAACTGCAACAGACCTATACAAATAGCGCTGTTCCCACTATCTCTTCCTAGCATGGTAAAGTTTGCCCCTAGACTTCTGGTTTTTTATTTGTATTGAGTTCTGTGATGGAAGAGGATTTCTCAAAGTGTGTGTGTGACAGTACCTGCCCAAACATGGGGATTAGGCTCAGGTGGGAGAGGGGGATCAAGCCTCTGTGAAATGGCAAATACGATTCAGCTTGCAATTCATAGTGCATCTATGGCAATGTTGCAATGAGAATCCGCTTTTTGAGAATCATTTTTGTATGGGCTTGCTAGGCTACACCAGCCTGGTTTGTACTGTCTGAGACAGTAGCAATGTTCGTCCGTAACCAGCTGCTTGCTAACCAGAAGAGGCCTCACTGGCAGAAAGTTATGCAGATTGAATTTCCCTTTTTCTTTGTTAGACAAGACATTTTTTCATTAACTGCTGACACGTAAAGTATCAACACTGGCTACCGAGTGGGACCAGTTCATACTCTCAGAGCTAGTCCAGATGCTTGAAGATTGCTCACCACAATGACCATGCTGCCTCATGTATCTCAGGCACTTTTTGTGCCTCCAACAGCTACACAGTTTCTTTTTCTTTTTTTTTTTTTTAAGTTGATGACCATGATGAGAAAAATGGTTCTTATTGATACCACCTGTTTCACAATTACACCCCAAACTGTCTTGCAGACAGTGTCTTTTGCTATGCCCTTCAGGATAATAATATTTATTCCTTTTGCAAGGAAATGTCAGACTGACATTACATTAGCAGACAAAATTCCCCCAGTAGAGGTCTAGACACTACTCAGGGAATGAGATGGTGACCACGCTGTGATTGCACATTAATACACACTCAGTGTCCTCTCTCTGCACCTGATACGTGTAGCCATGTGTTGGCTTGTACCTGCTGTTGTAGTTCCAAGGGTAAAATTGTGATTTTGGAAATGGATAGGATTTTGTTCCCCAAATTGCTAAATACTTCACCTGTTTATTACTCCCCTGCTCCCAACTGCTAAACAAGTTGAAAACAGTCTTTTCTGCTGGATCGTTTGGTAGCCATGCAGTGACC
The DNA here is from genome assembly GCF_000690835.1 of Fulmarus glacialis. Taxonomy (NCBI): domain Eukaryota; kingdom Metazoa; phylum Chordata; class Aves; order Procellariiformes; family Procellariidae; genus Fulmarus; species Fulmarus glacialis. The sequence continues at coordinate 24,217 of NW_009226134.1, read as the reverse complement.
CTGTCAGGCGGGATAGAGATCCCGCACGTTGTTGGCTGCATGTGTAGTTTCGTATGGTTTCTGAGCAGTTACCCTTCAATCCGTATTTCTTCTTTTGTCCTCACAAAAATGGAAATAGGCTTTTTACTTACGAACGGTGAAAACAATGCATAGCTTTTATTGCCCGTTCTGATTTTGGTGGTAGACGCTATCTACATAATAGGTATGTATTATCCTTATTTAATATCCTTCTTGCCTTTTGGGAGAAGAGTGATATTCCTGGCTTTAATGTCCAAATCCAAAACATTTCAAAAAGATATACATTTTTAAAGAGGCTTTAATGTCTTCCAAGCCTCTTGTCTCAGTTCATGTTTTACAGTGTCTTACCCTATATTATTTTTGCTTTTAACTTTCTTTTTTTCCTTTTTATGTGACTCTCTGAGCTTCAGTGACTTTTTATATTAATATTAAACATATAATTTTAACAAGTTGTTTAGGGAGACTTAGAGGCAATGCTTTTTAATTTACTTCGGTTTTGAAGTGCCAGAACTTGGTCTGACAGAAGTTTAAGGCAGAGCTTTAGGTTTGATCATAGTAATATGAATAACTTTGGCCGTGATAGTAAGAGGGAAAAAAAATGCAAAGGAAGGCACTCAGTTTTAATATGAGATTTATCTTGCTGTGTTTCATTTCAGAATCTTCTAGATAAATTACAGTGATACAAGCTAGTCCCTTTAACAGTTTGGTGTTGACATCCAAGCTTGCATGGAAAACCATATCATTGTATGAAAGACAAAACACTATCTGGAAGAAAAAAAAAAAAAAAAAAAAGAAACCTCCACAGGAATTTCCCCAAAGAGCAAAAAGTAGCCTCAGGATTAGGGGGAAGAAGTTTTAGTGTAAAAATGTAAAATGCATTAAGCTAATTGCAGGTGTATGGTTTTTGTTTGTTTGTTTGTTGGTTATGGCTTTTTTTGGTTTAAAGTGAGTCAAGATGAAAAGAACTTATCTCAAATAAAATGTACTTTACAGGGTTTGTATCTCCTTAACTACTGTTATTCAGCATTGAGAGTAAAACACAAATGGGATGAACCAGAGCCTCAGCTCCCAGGAGTTTACAATCCATACTACATTTAAAAATGTAGGTGCATTCTGTACTTCACAGAACACAAGTCTGGCTTGAGCTTTTGGGTGGATTTGGGGCCATCTCCTTGGCCAAATTTTCAAGTTTCATTCAGATGCCCTTGTTTGCAGATGAGAGTGGAGAAGAAACAGTACAAGTTCCCTGACGCAGGCTGATGCATTTCACTTCCATTTTCAGGCTCAGCTGAAACAACCGAGGCAGCTTAAGGTATTAGCACTGCTTGCTTGTCCACTTCATCTCCTGCCTCTCCTGAAGGTCATTGTCCCCATAACAAAGGTGCCAGCATTAATACATAACCTTGTTGGCAGTTGAGATAGCTGCTTAAATTGCCGAATACAGGGACGCTTGCATTGATCTAGTGAATGTTGAACTTCCACGGCTGAGGTCCAGGTGCGTGCCCACGTCTGCTGTCCCCGTTGAAAGGAATGGTCAGCTTCGAGGAGAGCCAAGGCTGAAGTTTTAGAGTATTGCAGCCAGACCTCAACAAATTGTTCTGTCAACAAAATCAGTCATTTTGTTTCTTGCCAAAAAGAGTAAGCTGACTGGTGGATATATAATGGTAGGAGTATTTACCTGCTCAAAAATTGACTGAGGACAACTCATTTCTCATTTTTAACATCATGTTGATTAGTGGTAAATAGGAGACCAAGCAACTCCACTACAGCAATCTTTCCAATAGCAAGTCTATAAAGACCTTTTTAATAATGGAGCAAAACCAGGAAACTTTAAATGAATAGACTTACATTTCAAGGGCAAGGAAATTTTAAGGAGCTTGCAGGCTCTGGCTGAGAAAGGGATTCAAATTTTACCAGAAATTTTACCATGAATTTTGTTAGTACAGAACTTAATAGAGGAGTTTTTATCTTATTTTAATCCAATAGGTCAAGTAATTTATTTCCCAAGATGTATTTGAAGCTGAAAGAGGGTAGAAAATGAAAAACACTCCCAATGATCATTCCCATGTTTCTATGGTACCAGAGAGCGTAAATGAGCATTCTGAAATTAAGATACATGTATGAATTGCAAAAACCTTGGCAGGTAGAAAACAAGCACAGCTTCAAACAGCCTGAAAAGCATATCTATGAGATTGCAGCAAACTTTTTAACCCTTTATGATCTCCTTTTGCATCTAGCAGCCTTGAATTTGTAAAGCTGGTCTCTTGTTTTCCATAAAAGGATGAAAAGCAGCATTGTAGACCAGTTAAAGCCAACGTGGTGTTTGTTAAACCTCAGCTGTATAGGGAAGGTCACGAAGGAAAAACTCTCCTGGTACTGAAGTATTTCATTAGCTGGGCAGTGTAATGCAGTTAAATAGTTGTAGGGAAGCTGCTGTTTAGAATTAAACACATTATCAAACCCAGAAAGACAATGTGCTCTGGGAAGTCACTATGAAAATAGCTTCTTTTTCTGGTAATTTTAGGTGGTCAAAGTAATAGATTTCTATTTTTCAGTTTAAGAGCTCTGTTCTACCTCAGTTAGGGAGTCCTGGCATCAACCCACTAATAGTTTAGAAATCTTGAAAATGGATCGTGTGGTGCACTTCTCCGCAAAGGATGCATCTACCCACCACAAGTGCAGCTTCTGATCCTGGAAAATTAAAGATGCTCCATTGCTCTTAGCTAGATAAAGAATTCAACATGTCCTGTAATCCTTGATGAGTCAAGATATATTTTTTCAGATATCAAGAAAAATCTGTGGCTTGCTAGTGGCTGCTGTTTGCAGGAATCCCTTTGTTTCAGCTGAGATGCTTTCCATATACAGTTTGGATTTGGTGTGCCAAAGAATACAAACATCCTCATCTTTGCCTCTTTCTTAGCATCCTGATCTTAATACCACTGAATTCAAAATTCTAACCCCTTTTGGGTCAGACCCCGTGTTGGCTATTTGAGATGACCCTGACCCTAGAGTTGGTGTAGTTATATTAGAACTGCAAGAGGAGCGTGTGTATGTACAAAGATATATTCCAGCTGGGAACAGTGGGAACTACTTATAGTATATCTCAAGCTTTAGATACAACATTTGGGTGAATGTATATTTTCTATGGTTGTGTGTAAATCCACGAATCATACGAGTCTGCAACTTGCTTGCCTTCTTGCCCTGATACAAAACATTTAATGCTGTTATTAGTGTATGACATAGTTAGATTCATGTTGAAAATCAATAACCTTCCCATAAAGCAAGCCTTACATCCTTTCCTAAATTAATTTAGAATCATTTTGTATGCCTCATTAGCCTTGTAATTTAGGAAAGAATAAAAGAAAAAGAAAACAAACCATCCACCTATTATTAAACAGTGTACATAATTTAATTTTTCCAACCAATGGGGATGTTTACGACACTAAATATATCTGGTAGTCTATAAATACCTGTGTTTATAGTTGAACAGAGCAGTGATTCTCAGACTGCGGTCCGTCAAACACTTAGTGATGATACACAGTGTGCTGTAGGTAGTATGATGCCGGTGCTACCTTTCTTCCTTCTTTCATCTGCTACATTGCTTTCATGGGAACTAAATGTACCACATTAAATGCATTCCTAAAGATTCTGTGCAATTGCCCATTAGAAGGTGGATGGTCAATGTGAATAGATGTAGAAATTGTTTTACAAACAGGACCAATACTTAAGCACAGTCAACATTTAAAGCAAAAGGTATTGAGTTCCTGAGAGAAAAGACATGCGACATATAGAAGAATATTGTTGACTTCTATATAAAACTTCCAGTGAGTGCTTTGGAAGTTCTTTGAGCAGATTATAGTGCAGAAACGGTCACTTCCTTTTGTGCATAGTTGGCAACCTTTAATGATACTGAATCTTTGAAATTCCTTGCAGTAACCCTGTGGGAATTACGCCAAATAAAATAAATGGGATGCAGTTGATGACCTACAGAAAAAACTGAAGATAGGCATTATTTGAGTTAGAAAAATATTGAATGTCACATGTAATGAATGTGTGAAGAAATAAGATTTGCTATGCTTATAAGTACAGTGACACCTACTTTTTCATGTAGTAAAATGTGCAGCAATACCAAAGCAGATGCAGTTATACTAGATGTAGTTGTAAGAAAAAACAAAGCCTTTAACAGCTACTTTATTAAACAAGTCTTACTTTTTATAATTAATTTTTACTATATTTATATTTATTTCCCACATGCAGTCAGTGTTTAGGAATTTTAAATTAAGCGAACTCTTTGCTTATTTAAATTTATTTTTTAAGAATAATCTCCACCAAACTAAAGCCAAAAGCAATAAATATTTCAATGGTTTGTTTTTTGAAATAGATCCTTAAAATAATATTTAAAATGAAAATACAAAATTTAAAATAAAATTGGAATAAGTGATTGACTAGTCTAGGTCTTGACCAACACATTTTTCAATTTCTAGGAACTTCACTTAGAGCGCCTTAGAATGATGTCCCACATGTAAGAACCTTACTGTAGACTGTTACTTAAATAAAAAATTAAGGTTTAGTAGGCTATGTTAAGAAACGGAATTGGTTGTAATGAAGGAAAGAATCCCACACAGTTTAAATTCCCTGGGCAATTTCTTGGTGCCTATTGATGCCTGTTGATTGAGCCTTGATGCCTATTCTGTCTGTGTTGATACCTATGTCCAAACAGCTCATTTCAAACTTTCTATGTGTGTCTCTAACGAAGAAGAACAACTATGCACATTTTTATTTAAGCAAAACTGTAAATTGTTTAACCTATATGAAGGTAAAACTTGTCTTTTGCCGTTATATATTTTTCTCCCATTTTTAGTACAGCTGTCCAGTTCCATAAGAATTGCCTTGCCCTAGCTGAATGAACATGAGTGTGTGCAAGTTATTTATAGACTTGAGTACTAGTAAACAAGAGTAGTGTGCAAAGGTAATTTTTTCTGTACAAAGGCGGATCATATGCGCATATATGCATACATATATTTTGTGTGTGTGTTTGGGAGTTTGTTTGGCTTATTTTTGTTTGTTTTCTTTTGGTTTTGTCTGTCTTGAGTACTCCAACTTTTACTAAAGACACAAGAAGAACAGCTGGCCGTATATTAGATGTAGCTGGTTGGTGGGCAGTTGCAGCATGAAAAAATGTGGCATACCACATTCTTGTTGCATCGCTGTAGATTTCTTCCAATTAAATACTTTGGAGAGGGAGGGGGTTATTGTTGGAGGAAATTTATTCCTTTTTTTTGTAAGTTACTCTTGGGCGAGGAGCAGGAGCATTATTCTGTGTGTTAGAGGATGGATTACAGTCTGTACATCTGTAGGGCTGGAGAGCTTGGCTTTAGGGCAGAAGGAGGCGTAGCTGAATTGAAAACAGATGAAAGTCAAGATGAGGAATTTGGTGAAGATGTGTGTAGGGCATATTTCCAAAGGCTCTGCTCTCCCACCTTGTGTTTGGAAGGGATGAAATGAAGTGACTGGCCTCCAGCACCTGGACTCACTATGGCCAGGAAGATCACAGTTCAGACATCAGTCATAGCACCTACTGAACAGGGTTGGTCTTCTAGGTGGAGGTATCTTCGAAAAGGGACACAGTCTGTAAAACTTTCCATTTCTAGGTCTGGGATTCTGAGTAAGCTGTTGCCCTCACAGTTTTTTGGGGAAAAAACCATACTCCGGCTGTGTGCCAAGGAAATTTTTATATACAGAGAATGTTTCAGGATCAGCAGGCAGTTTGCAAGCAGATGAGATGCAGGAGGAGAAGAACCAGATTGATGCTGAAATTATGAAATATGGAAGCAGTTGAGAAAGAGTAGAGAGAAGGGGTAAATAATGAAAGAGATGCTTTGCTTGGGCACATCTCTAGCTTTGGTGTTGTAAGCCTAGAACTTACTTGAACAGCAGGGACAAAGGAGAAGGAGGTATGTTAATAGGTGTTAAAGTGTCTATAGATAAGCATCACTGAAGCTGGTGTGGTGGTTAAGATTATAGGTGCCTGATGACCTCAGGTTCGATGCTTAGGAAGTAGTAAGGTGATGACCTGGGAGAGAACAGAACAGAGGGCTCAGAACTGAGCCTTGCAGGAGTCCACAAAGGAAGGATTCTCTGCTTAGAAGAAAAAAGATGTTGAGACATGAAAAATGAGCATTTTCCAGCTAAAGTAGTAGCAATAGATTTATGTTACAATACAGCAATGGGAAAGTTGAAAGAATTAGAGAAATGTGTATATATTACAGGGTGTGTATACATATACACGTTAGAGGCTTACTTTTAATATATTGCAGCTTGTCAAGTTCATTAATGTCTCATTCTATACCATATGCACACTTACAGAATCACACCAGGGTAAACCTGATAAGAAAGAGATACTACCCTGAAAAGTCATGGAGAAATGCTAGCAATTTTTCACTGCAGCCTACTTTTTAAAAGCGCAGCTGAAGAAGTAAAAAAATAGCTTTATTAGTAACATTTCCTATTTGCAGCTGAATAAAGAGTTCAAAGTACAACTTTTCAACAAAATGAAACTGTTTTAATAGTCATGGAGACTCTAGGAATATCAGCATCAATATGCTATTATTAGTACGTCACTGCTATCGTGGCATGTGGGAATATTCACACCAATTCTACACACTCTGTGGCTGATTTCTCTGCTGACCAATCTTCAATTAATTGAGTTACACTAGTTTAAAATCACTGTGATAGAGGGAAAAATTAATTCCATCATTTTCATTAAATTGTAATGTCATTGTGTGAAACAAATTTTTTAATTCAGTGCCAACTCCCTTTGCATGTAGTTCCATTGAAGCAATTGTATGGGCTTGCCTAGCTTGTACCTCAACAATGGCACAGTATGGATACAGACAATTACTTCTTCTTGATTGCAAAAATTACTTATAGCCACCATTATATGACAAAGTATTTTCTAACTGTAGAGAACCTTAATAGATTCTTTGCTTGGTCCTTTTAACTCGCAGGTTCACATTCCAGCATTTATAAATGTTTGCTACATAAATCCTTTATTTTTGGTGTTTTCCAGATTTTCGTTTGAAGGAAAAGCTTCATAATCCAGTCCTATGATTTACAACTATTAGGGCTTTCTTGGGGAGGCTTTAGCAGGTGGGGCTCTGTACAAGCTATTGAAGGCATATGAATAGGAGAAAAAAAATGCATGCAGAGAGTTGAAGACAGTAATTACAAAGCTTTTAAAAGGCAATATAAGAAAGTGCAATAAATGTCCTAAATTTTGAAACAAAAAGAAATTTGTCCCTAACTAAAAGTTCTTTAAGCTGTGAGATTCTCTGCAGGTCAGTGCTTTGTGCAGAGGTGTAGATGACGTAAATGTAAAGGTTTTTGTTGCCTTCCTGGTTACTAGGACTGTTAAATGTCTGAGAGAAAACTCAGATGAGCCCAAAGGATTTCTAGGTGTTACCATTACAGTAAATAATTACTATTTATAGTAATCATAGTTTAGCAACAGTAATTCCACCAGATGTGTGACAGTCTGCATCCCCATTTATTTAAACAATAAAATTTCATCTGTTTGTATTTCATCTGGAAATCACTTTTAAGACCAAGAAGGGTATTTCAGCCAAATCAGTGATTAACATTGACACTCCAATGTCCCTGGAAGGAAGTCTTGTTTTTATTAACACTTTCTCATTCGGCAATGAGAGAGGTGATAGCACCTTCCCATAGTTCAGGTTTACTTGATGAAGCAAAATAACTTGCAGACCTTGTGAGAATGGGACCCATAGGATTGGTTGTGGTCCACTTTCTCATTTGTAATTTTCTCTTTTTCATTTTGTTTGAGATATTGAATTTGAGAGAGAGCTTTGTTCCGGACAGTAGTTTATGGCAGTGGACTGAAGAGATGAGATTTCATTGAATCATAGAACTAATACACAAAGAGAAAATATGTGAAAATTGAAATGACAAGGTAGAGTAGCTTGGTTGTTGAGGTAGATAAAATAACTAGATTCTCAGGGAAATGAGGTGGGGATTTTTTTCCTGAACTAGATTTAGTTTGAACAAGAACAGTTGAGATGGAAAACCTAGACACTATAAAAACTTGATAAAACCAGAAAAAAATATGTCCCACTTTTTCTTGTAACTTTGTGTTGAAGGATCTGTAATGGTGTGATCCCACAGCCCAAAGAAAGCAAGTGAGAGTCCATTTTTGTCAATGTTACACAGCTAAAGGAATCATAAATAAATTTGATTAGAGTGGATTTCTTTTTACTTTATTTACTATGGAACATTGCTGTCAGAGCACCTTGAGATATTGGAATGCACAGGAAAATCAGTAGCACTCAGAGAAATCTGTGTGTTCTGTCAGTTGTTTTTTGGTTTGTTTTTTTTTTATAATTTAGAATAATAGTATATTTATTTTTCTTCCTTTTTCCTTTAGAATCACTGGGGCAAGTTGTGACTGATCTAAGACATGTGAAGCACCCCTTTGTGAACAGAAGAATAAAGTCGGCTTGATGCAATCATGCCGCAGCACTGACAGAGATGGACTGTTTTGAGCTAAAAAAGCCAGGAGTGCTGCCAGGGTTCTCCAATTTCCAAATAACTGTCCTCTCCTCTCTCGTGTGGCTGGAAGAGAAAGTATTATTTTGCCTTTGATTAATAAGGAGTTAATTTCAGTAAAGCTTCCTTTAACTCTTTTACAAAGGCTCGGGGAGAAAGCAGCAGGCAGTGGCCTTGGTGGCACACAAGGGAGTGTGCTGCGCCCTAGGGAATGCGGAGCTTTGTAGCAAGTGGAACAAGCCTGGGCTGAACCCCCAGGCAGGACAGTATTTCTGACTTTTTTACCTTCTTGCTTTTAGTACCTGAAAAAAATGTCCATTACAGTCAAATCTCATTGACTTTGAACTTACGAGGACTGTAACAAATTTGTCAGGTTTTGTCAATTTGCTAAGGTTTTCTGCAGAAGCATGCTTTTTCATATTTGTTTGCTTGTTTTTAAATTTCTGTGTTACTTCCACTAGATTCCCATGCACTAGTGTTTACAACCATGCTGGATAATTTTTTTTTGCTCTACCAAAATTATCAATCTGGCACAAAATAACTGCATTCTCATCCTGGCACTTTCAGCTACCAATTACTTCACCAGTGAGGGACACTTAACCTAATGTGGCTCTTACTTCGCTTCCTCACGTAAGCAAATGGTGACAACTTACACTGTAGTTTCACTCTTCCATTTTGCTGCTGAATAAAGTCTTAAGTTGACAGCTGCCTTAATTTAGAAGTATCTATGGAGCTATACAAAAATATATGATGGGAAAGTTTAAAAGCCAGTAATTTAATTTGCTGACTTCCAACTTACCCTATATCTGAGGTTCAGAGAAGATCCCAAACTGATCTGAACAATTACTATGTTTTCCATATATTACAGTGATGCTTGTTGGCCTCACGAGGCTGAATGCTGTTGCTGCCATACTAAAAAGGTAGCCTTTGCTCTAGGATCTTCAGTGCTTGCTAAAGTATTATCAGTAAAGTTAATATTTCTACTGCAGACCTGACTTTCACAGCCCCTTCCCTCTTTATTTGCCAAAATAAATCAGATCGGCTTCATTTTCCACATGTGGACTTTTCTAGCAAAACTAGGTTAGATTTTGAAAAACAGACTTTACTCGATCTGTGTGTTTGCCAGGGTGACAATTTGCAAAGGAGGGAGAGCTTTTAACTTTTTGAAAGTATTGTAATTTGTTGAGTTTACAACATAGCACACTTTTTGTGTGTGTGTGTGTAAAATTAATTAGCTTGTCCTCTTTTGAGGACAGTGCCTCTCTTTTGGGAAAGCTGATGGCTGGATGTTTGGAGGTGTTAAGTAAATGTATTAGAGAAGGCTAACGCATAACTTTGATGAGCCATATAGTATAATCAAGACCTACAATGTCCACTGTAACCATCGCAGTCTCTGTAATAAATTGACTGAACATTGCAAAATAATGTAGAAGTCAGATTTTTTATTTGCTGATGATAATCCTGTCCCCCCCACACTTCTTGCTGCCACCTGCTGGGATGGGTTTTTGTTCGATATTTATACCTGACCCAAAGGAACTTGGCTGGAAGTGACTCCTTTGAGTCTTCTGGGGACAGCTGGTTATTTGTTAAACAACCGAGTGGGACTGCCAAGTTCCTTCCTTAAAAACCGTGATGTTAATTAGTCACCACAGTTAGAACAAGAGGGTGATGAGGCATACTTAATATGAGTGAGAAGAATGATTGTCATAAGAGATAGATAAGTTGACTAGGGTAGTATCTTCATTAAGTTTACTTTCTCATTCCTGTGCAGTACAAACATCATATATACAAACAGCCCTGGTAACTTGTCTAAGTCTTCCTGCCTTTACGAGAACACTGCTGTAGTTTAGGTTGCACTGTGGAGGCCAGAAGTACCTCCCTCAAGTACCTTGAGAGACGGACCATGTGTGATCACTGGGACGTACTGATGAAGGAGCATAACACTCCTGGTAAAGCCACTCTTGGTTTCACCCCAGATAGTGGGTAATAAACTAGACCAGAATGCTATTTTGAAGCCTCAACCATTCCAATTTCATATCAACTATTTTTTTATGAAGTACCTTTTGTTGTGTTTGACAATTAAACCTTTTGAAAGTAGACTTTTACTCCTTGGTTCAATAACAAGTCTCTCCAATATTTTAACTTAATTTTTATACGTATATATACACACACACATATATACATATGTATAGACATATATTTTATGTGTCTATATATATAAATTTTACATATATATATATACATTTCAGTAGGCTTGAAAATGCAGTGGTCATTGTCCACTAATGGAGGAAGACACAGCCCTTGCCTGCAAAACATTTGATGAATGTTTTCAACTGACTTAAGAAATGGAGTTGTTTTTTACAGTTAGCTTGTCTTTATTCTTATCAAAACTGTGGGGCTTTCCAATGTCAGGACACTTGGTGGGTGGATACTTCTCAGAAGAATAGAGGACTTATCAGTGTTTGCTTAGGATCTATTACATTCTCAGCCATAAAAATAGCTATGCTGTCTATAGCACTCATAAATCTTCACCTAGTCAAGGCTACTGTCTCTTTCTTCATGCAAGTTTGTGTTTAAAAAAATGAGCATAAACCAATTGCATGAAGTAATTATAATCTCAAAACACCTAACTTCTTCATTGCTGGTTTTGAAAAGTGATACCATAATTCAGTTTGCAAAATTGTCCAAATTATTTGTCAGCCCTGCCACAAAATCTCTCCCTTTACCCTTAATGAAAGCGTATTGCTTGGGCACATACTCACCAGAGGGCACTGTTACACATATTCTTACAGATAATTTGTCTTTTGGTGAAAATAATGTCTGGTTTTGGAAGAAATGGTGTGTTGGTGTTAGATTTTGATGCACACTTTTCTTAGGGGAGTTGTTGTTAATAAGATAGTTTGAACTGTTTTATACTCTTTATCTAGATAAAGTATTGAGAAGTGGCCAGTGCTACCAAAGCTGACATTTCTGTAGAGGGCCCATCTTTATGCATGTGAATTAACTAAACTATGTCAAACTCCATGTAATTTATAAAAAGTGAGTCTAAAAACCCTTGAATCTTTAGATTTCCACTGAAACTGTAGCAGAAGGGCAAAGACATTTCTGTTGTTCCTATTTATTTTTGTTGAAGAGAATGGACAGGTAATATCAAGTAAAACCAGTAATTCAGTTTTAGATAATTATTATGTCTGCTGTTTATTAATTAAAAGCATATACTTAGACAGTATAATTACACAAGAGATCTCTGTATCTACACAGTTACACAGATTTGTATTGCTACTGGGTGAATAAAGATAGTTGAGAAAACTAAATAATGGTAATGTTTATGCTTCAGGCTGTATTTCATTGTGGAAATAGGTTAGTTTTGCCAGATGTCTTAAGACAAATCTTACTTCAATGTCTTTTCTGCCTGATTATGTGTTTCCTGAATTTTTATTTATATTTTTCATAACAAAAGGTGTTTCAAGTTCTCTGGTATCTGTTTGGGCTTTTGCATGTGTATTTTTACTTCACTTTGGTTTAGTATTTCCCAAACATCCCCAAACTACAAAAATGAAATAAGATGCACCATTTAAAAAATAGACCTTCCACCACAAATGAATGCAGACATTTGTTAATGATCAGATACGTTTCTACTGACTGTGCTCAAGCGTCTATTATTTGTGGACTTCAATGGCTTTTTGATCACAGAGTGGATTTTTTGTTTTTAGGGGAGTCCATTATCACTGGTCTGTTTGACAGTGGCTGCAGAGAGAGAGTTGCCGTCTAGAGCCCGAGGTGGGTGGGCTGCATTTGGGGTGACCAGCAGTGAGGGGATGGTTTCCTGTGGCAGTGTGGGAACCGTCTGCAGCATGGCCGGAGACGGGAAACCAGGATTCTTCTTGCTCTACCTTAAAATGTTTTCTGTCTCACCTGTTCAACTTTTCCACGAGGTTCTTGCACGTAGCATTGGTAAAACAGGCATTACTTTCACACTGTTCACAAGTAGGAAGGTATTTGAAAGTATTATTATTTCAACTATCTTGTTACAGAACGATTCATATTTACTAATCTGTCTTATAGTCTGTGTTTGTTATGTCACCCTATACCCCTGTATCAAAGGACCAGAATGTCACGGAAAATGGTAAACGCCACGCAATTTTTTTTTTTAATTTTTGTGGGTTTTTTTTTTGAAAGGGCTGCAGATGAAATCTGAGGAAGTACAGTGTGAGCTCGATGCAGAAAAAAAATGTTTAAACCTCTAATAAAAAGAATTTTTGCAGCAGGAGTGAACACTGCATAGGTTTGCAGTTCTTTCAAGGAGTCACTAGGTATAGGGAAAAGGATATGTTATTGACATAGGTGTGCCTCAGTGGACCTCCTGGTGTTGTGTGCTCCCTGTGTTCTGGTCCCTGATTGTCCTGTCCTGAGAGAGCAAGCAAATGCCATAGCTCCTCTCCTGCTGACGAGGCCAGTGAGAGGGAAGCAAGGGGGCTGGTGCCCTTCCAGACCTCATCCCAATACAATATGTACCAAAGCTGGCTTATGTCAGGCTTAGGAGCTTTGAAACGCGTTCTGGTTGTGATTTTAGACATTGTCACAGTATAGTTAATTTTCCAAAAAGCCTTTGGCAAATTTCCTCAAAAAAGCACTTAAAGAAACAAAGCTATCGTGGGTTAAGATGGAAGGATTTTTCCTGGATTAATGATTGTTTAATAGATAAAAAACAAAGGGTAGGGCTAGGATTAGGTTTAAGGTTAGCTTTTGTAATGAAAGGAAATTGCTAACGAAGTCACACATAGACCTGTCCAGATAAACAGATATTCCTGGGACTTCTGTTGTTCAATATATTCATCAGGGCTTCTTGAAAGGGGCTGATTCATGAGGCTGCAAAGTTTGTTGTTGCTGCAGACCTACTGCCACAGGGTACATCTAGTGTGCATCCGCATCTTCAGTATTGGATGTGGACCTGGTAACCCAGTTAAAAAGATGAAAGACAGCTTGCAAAAATACCCTTTACACGTCATTTTAGTGTCAGTCAAGATGGCTGCCATCACAGTGACACTGGACAGGTTTTTGTAACTATTTCAATAGCTTTGGGTAAGTAGCAGGGTACTAATGAGCACTGACACTTTAATAACATAGATGTGTTAAAACAGTCGAAAAACACTGAGTTCATGGGACTTCTAAGCATGTCACTTTCTTTTCTATTAAGTGTTTTGTAATTTCTGCTGATTTTTCTGCAAGCCCATTTGATTATACTTAGTGCAGCCTTGATGCAGTGCGCTTGAATTGCTGTATCAGTGAGATTTGCTAAAATAGGTCACACATGAATTGTAGGCCATTACCTATCATTAACTCTAGAATTTCATGGCGAACTAAGTGCTATGTATAATGTGTTTTCTTGATTGCTACTGGCTATGTTGTCTTAGTACAGCAGAATGTGGCTGATAGTACAGTCACGTGCAGTTCAGATACATGGAAACCAATCTGGGGGAAAAATGTGTTTAGTTAATAATTGCAAATATTTAAAATTATTTCAATTGATTTAGAGGCATTTAAATTAAAATTTATCATGTATTTATTTTAGACTTGTTAGTTGCATACATTGCTCATGAAATTCCTATCCATGCAGGATAAAAAAAAAAAACCAAAATCCAAACTTGGGCTCTTTTTTTAGGATATGTCTACTACAAAAAAGGCATTTTTAAGTTAATCAGTTGATGTTTATACTTTCCAAGACTTTGTTCCGTAAAACAGATTTCATGTTCACCTGGAACTGAGCTCTAAGAATTGCCTGCTAGCATTTATGATTGCTTTAATAATTTACAGTTAATTGACAACTGATGAGCTCAACACAAAAAAAGGTCTAGCAAATACAAACTCTTATCATCACACTTCTCTGGGGCATACTTAGGACTGGGGTTAGATTTTCAAAGTGGTTCATGCATCAAAAGATGCAAGTAGACGCCTAGTGAAATACAGCCTACCTACCCTACACGTTATCTGTAAACTCATCATCTTGACTGCCAGAGAAAAGGAACAGGGTGATCAAAACCATCAGAAATAGTTGCGGTTGCTGGTTCTTTTTCCTCTTGAGAATGGTGGTACAGTGAATAGTGTGTGTGTGTGTGTCAGGGGGAATCCTCTTTGGTTTGGAGAAGTCTCTGTACAAGATATCTGCTCTTACTCAGCCTCTTCTGAATACCAGCGATCCTGCCCTTCCCTCTTTTACTCTTTCAGTTGAGAATCATGCTTTTCAGCATGCTGGTTCCCAACAGGAAGAGGCACGGGTTCTCTTACAGTGCGTATTTGTATCTTAAGGTGCCTGAATACTTTTGAAAAATCTCTGCAGCTCCTTTTTATGGGGGTACTTGATCTTCTGCTGGTCTGTGGTTTGTGTATGCTTCTCATTTCATTTTTCCCACTGATGTTTTGTTGAGAAGATGAGTTGTAAGCAGATCTAAGATCTCTCTGCTCACCACCTTCTTCAGTGTTTAGAACTGTTGGGGACAGAACATTCTCTATGAAAAGAACATTGGTAGGCTGGTATATCTCACTGTTTCTTCTCGTTTCTTTTTGTTTCATCTCATCTCATCTCATCTCATCTCATCTCATCTCATCTCATCTCATCTCATCTCATCTCATCTCATCTCATCATTTTATTTAATTTCCTGGACACTAGCTACTGCTTTGCACAATGTTTTCTATACCATGTCTTCCAATAATTAGTGGAATGTTTCAACTAAAATCAATGGCAGCCTATAAACACATTAATAAATATTTTTATAGCATAAAACAATTATAGAGTTTCCCTTTTATGGCATAAAACAACTGCAAAATTTCTTTTCTTGGTCTGACTAAAATTTGATTATCTTTTATCAGACTTGCCATCAAGCCATCATGCAATTCTATTTCTAGATTTACTACTATTTCTAGCCTCAAATATCTTTTCTAGTTCTGCATTTTACTAAGAGGTTTAGATAGATTTCCTCACAGGCTTGTTCGAAGGAAGTATCCTGAATGATATACCTTTTTTTAAGACTGAAAGGGATTGTGTCCTTTGTCCCCTAGTGCTATCTAGGAGATAGTGCATGTTGCTATTGTTTCAGATGTAGTGCAGCTTTGTAATAATTTGCACATTTTGTGTGTGCATATACTGAGTGGTATACTTTATGACTACATTCAGTTAAATATTGAAAGTTTATTGAGTGATCATATTTGTTTAGCTTAATGCAGGTATGTTGGAAAATCAAGAGGAGTGGCTTGATAAAGCAACAATCTACTAACACTTCTGGTACAATTAATATAATTTGCTTTTGCATACCTCCAACAAGCAATGGTTTCACTGATGAACTTGTCAGAATGAGTGGTAAAAGTCTATGTTCATTAACATAGGAAAATAAAAGCCTAATAAGATTGAAAAGGGTAAGGAACAAGAGGACTGACATGAAAGGGTAACAGAATGAAAAATTTCAGGGGCTTGAATGACTCGTAAGGTGAGACATGATTAATCTCATCCAGAAGTTGTAAAAACAGGTGGTTGATCATTCTGCTTCTCACTGGTCACAAGTTCCCAAAGAGAAAAAAGATTAATCTTGTTGGCTAGGTGTGCAGGTGGACTGCACTGTACTGCAACTCTGGACCTAATATGTTACTTCGTAGAGAAGATGTAAAGAATTGGCAGAAATCAATGTAAATATGAACCTGGGTTCAGTGTTGCATCTAACTATTGTTAGAGCTAGGTAGAAAATTTTGTAATTTGCTAAAGTTTTAAAGGACTTTTTTTAACTTTGATTAAGAATTTTTCATATTTGGATTAACTAACTGTCCTGGTTAAACCACGACACTAACATTTTGTTGATTTTGAGAACTTGCTCCCTCTTTTTTTCATTTTTCAGTGCCATTATTTTGTGGAGGCTTTTTCAGAAAAATTGTATATATTAACCAAATTTTTGACTTAGCCTCATAGTTATCATTCTTGTCAGGTATCTCTGATGATATTACTCTAATGACCAAAGAATTAGTATGGTGAATGTTTACAGAATTCTGGAATTTTTCTTCTTAGAAAATCCAGACTTAAATCTGTTATTTTTATATAAATGCGTATTTTTCAACTTTTTAACTTAGTAGCACATTTCCTTAAAAATAATTGTATTGCATTTAAACATGACTCTCTCACAAAATCGTCCCTAAGCCAAACTGCATAACCTTCTCTTTCTCTCTAGCTCTCTATATGCATAAAAGCGCACTATGTATGTGTGATGAAAATAAAATTGTAATATAAATCTGTAGACATTAATTTTTCCTGTATATTTTGTTAATTTATTTACAGTGTCCAGGTAAATTGACATTGATATTCACTCTGGAAACTAAAATTGTAACTATTAATGTGAATATATTTATTTATCCAAGACTTCAGTGCCAGCTTTTGCTATTAAGATTAGGTAAAGTACATGTTGGCCACATTTTAACTATGAGTTCTTACAATAGTTTAAACATGTAAGTAAACAAGCCACAGTATATATAGGCAGTGTAAATTTTTTTTAAAGGTCATCTGTGTAAGTCAGCTACAAATCACATTTTTTCGTGGCCAGACAAATCTCGTTGCCACTATTTATGTTACCAAAGTTCTATTTAAGTATATTAAAAATGTTTTCAGGTTTTTTATTGCTGGATAATTCAGACCCCATTATTGACACTGTTTCCTGATTTATTTTTAGTTTCTTTATTTAGAAAAGTCTTGTAAATTTAGGGAGGCATAAAGTTGACAAAAAGCTGCATATGTTTTTCCAACCCTCTTCCAATTGCCTGACACTTTGTCAAGAGTGTAAAATTATGTAGCAGAGAGTAAAATATGGGTTAAACAAAATTCAATCATCCTGAAAAGGACACTATTTTGTTTTAGTTTTCTCCCATGTTTTTTTTCGTCTTTTTTTTCCTCTATCTGCCCATGTTTTGTTCTCCCCTGCTTTTAAGCAAAATGATGTGATTTATACACAGTGCTTTACTTTAGATCCTGGCTCAATGAAATAATTCAACACATAGCTCTTTTTTATTGTGTTTTTATTTCAGCAAGCCATTTTTTGCACAATAGCATACTGTTTGGACACTTGAAAATTCAAATGAAAAGGGGAATTTTTTCCTCAGAGTCGTTTTTGACCAACTTTTCCATTTAGAGCATGCTATTTGAAGAATGTTGCCAAGCTATATGCGTTTTCTATATAACACGTGCACTTGCTTGTGCAAACACAACCTGTTGTATGTTTTGCTTACAATATTAATGCAACATATCACGTTATCTGTGATATGTTATCATGTAATTTATTTTTTCTGAGCAGTTGCTAGTTTATGGCTGGGCTTCCACATTTGTGCAGCTCATCCCAGTTTGATAGAGGATGGGTTCCCAGAGCTCACCGAAGAGGAACAAACCACTGCTGAAATCTGTAGTAAAAACAATCTCTCTGAAAAAAGGGTAACCGAAAGAGGGAATATCTCTGGAAAAGTCTGGAGTAGATGGAGAGAGCAAGAGAAGAACAAGCAATGCAACAGTTGTATCATTCAGCAGGGGAAATGCTGTTTAAAACTCCCCACATTATTTAAAAGAAAATTCCAAATCTTCTTTTCAGACTAAAAAGGAAGGGATTCAAAGACCATTCCTGTTCAGATTGCCACAAGAAGTGCATAACGGCACTCACAGTCATTTTATAAACATCTGTTATGAAGGTTTTAAAGAAGAAAAAGTAAAAACTGCTGACATTTTAGTACAATGTAATAAGGAATCCAAAAGTGGCCTCTTCCAGGTTCAAAAATACTATGATTTTTTGATCCTGAAAAATGGTTCCATGAAAGAATTTCTCTAATTTCAATAGTAGTCTAAAGACATGTTGGCTTAATGATTTTTTTTTTTTTTTATTATGTTGAAGTGATTTTTATACATAGGGAACTAATTAAACAAAATGACAAAATCAAAGAGAGGAGGTTGACTGAAAAGGAGCCAGTGGGACAGGGAAAAAAGAAAGAGAGAAATGTTGGGAAGGAAAGACTGGAACATACGCGGCACATGGGTGAGGTGAAAGTAAAGTGACTCTGCAGACATTTTACGTAACATAAAGAGGCAACCCTAAAAAAAAAAAAAATTACTAATTTTCACAAATAGCAAAAAAAACCAACCAACCAACCAGGGATGTTTGAAAGGTGAAACTAGAAATATCCAAACTGGAAGGAAGTTACTGTATTTTGGCTGTGACTGTAATTGTGACTGTGACCAATCACTGGGCTGTGACTGGTCCCTAAATTTTTTTGGTAGGTTGTTATTGGCCATTTTTAAATCAAAATGGCTTCTTCTGAAGGACAAGCACATGTTCTTGGTCCCCATTAGGAATAACTGGATGAAATTGCACTTTTCTGTGTTATTCAGAAGTCAGTGTAGATTATCAGAATGTCCCCATATTGGAATTATATTTCTTAGAGCTTCTCAGAGAATAATATAAATGGTGAAGTAAAGATAGAGGAAACTCTGCTTAAATAGTTAACAGACAACTATAGCTCTTTGAATTGAAGAGATGTGGTATTTAAAAGGAACGGATTTTATATTGACATAGAAGTGATTGTAAAAATAATCACAATATGCTATAGTTAGTACAGCTTAAATTTGACTGCTAGTCAAGTATTTTGAGGAGAGGAAAGTCTGATTTGCCATCAGATTCACAAGTACATGGTTAAGTTTTAAATACCTGTTTTACCACTAAGCGTATGTCTACAGTCTAATACTAAACAACAGCCACCGAGCTCTGTTTGGTGTTTCAGCCATTTTATGTACCTAATTTAGACAATGCACTCAAAGGCTAAGGCACACATTAACACATTTTAACACAACCTCAGTGCAGCTATGCAAATTTTGCATTGCATCTAACTCACATCCAACCGGGCCAGAGTATGGACAGCAGAAGTGCAGCCTGTACCCCTCTGATGAGGCAGACCTGATGTCCACTACTTCTACCTTTCTGCCTCCCCTAACTCAACTCTTTCAGTACTGCTCTAAAAGAAAATGGATTTGAGCTGAATTTGCAAAGCTTTTTTTTTTTTCATAAAACTAATCTTTCTTTCCGTGAGGGGTTTTTTTTTGCATGGTTTATGTGAAGCAGGCTTTAAAACATGAGGCAAAAGTCTGAGAGTAATGATAACCAGGGATTTGAGACAGAGGAGAGTTAGTAGCAGCTCCAGGTATCACTGGGTACGAAGGTCTCCGTCATTAAGGACCATGACTAAATAAACATGCTGGGATATGATTGCTTTATTGCTCTTTGCTCATTTTATGTCATTTTATTGCCTTACTAACGGCTATAGGATTAGGTGTATAAGGGAGTTCTGAAAATGTAGAACTGAAAGGTATATAAAAAGGTGTGTACTTCCCACAGAGATTCCAACTTTTCCTCATCATGGATGATGGAGAGACTAATTTACCTTGCATAGATAAGCAAAGATAGGGAGAGAGGCACAGAGGGACTTAAAGAACAGATCCATTTCTAGGCTTCAGCCTCACTTTAGTACAGCTGATGATTTTTATGTGCCTTTACAGTGGCCCCAGTGGGAGAGGCTGTGTCATTACAAGTAGTGCTTTTTTCCTCCACAATTAGCCAAACGGCATGTTTCTGATCCAGGGTCTATGTGTGAAAATATGCAGATAAGAATTAATTTTATATTTATTTAACTATTAAATAAAACACTCTCATTTCTGATATTGCCAGAATCAATCTGGTATACTGGTGTAGCAGTATCACTTCTGAGGACAGAAGGTACTGATGGGCTAATAATTTTACTGCTTTCTATTTTGCATGCACTGCAGTTTACAAGATCAATAAAGAATGTAGTGCCTCAGCAGACCTACAATTTAGACTGTAAGAATCTCTGTTCTTGACTAAAGTCCTGTTGTATCTAAATAAGGGGAGCTAGTTTCATCCCTGGTGTCTAGAAGTGATTTTCTGTGTTGTCAGTTTCTTCCAAGGGAAAGAACGATGTATGACCCATAAGCTTTGTAGTCAAGTAAAAAGCAAAGCAAAGAATGCTGTCCTAGATGAAGCCAGTGGATTTTTTTTTTTAATACGAAAACGTAAAAATGACATGCTCATATTTGCATCTTAATAGCAGGGAGTTGCATTTGGGATGCAGAAAAAAAAAATTGTCTTTCAGAACTTTATGAGTGGCCGATATATATTTTGTTTGTATTTAAGAATTGCTCATAAATGTACAGACTACACATATATAAGAATGTATAGAATTAATTGGTAGCATTGACATAGACCAAAAAAAAAGATAGTGAGTGCCCAGCTAAAGCTTAGCAGTGCAGTTCAACCAAGAAAAGTCAGCGAGGCTGACTGCAAGAGTTGTAAAGTAGTTCTCAAGGTTACTGCAAAATGTCCCTTTGTTTCCTTCATGCCTTCACCCTTCTTGAAACCCTCTCCACATAGTCAAATTAAACTTATTTTTCTTTCAGGCTTTTCTACTACAAATCCTGTTTTACTATGTAGTTTACCCAGCACCTAAACATTAGAGTCATCCAAAGAACAGGGAATCTTTTATTCATACACTTCTATGTCAACAGTTCCACAGTCTTAAAAAACATTTTGTCTCTTATTCCCTATATGTAATCCTTCCAGATAGTATTTCAAGACATTTTATAAATTCTATGCTTTTTTATTCTACAAGTGGAAGAAAATCGGGCATCAACATTGTCTGATGACTTAAGTATTTTCTTGAAGTTTCTTTAATCTTCAGAAATGCCTTTGTACTTTGAATGAAAGCACTGTATTCTCAACCTTTATAATCCAAATAAGATTTTCTTCAGGAGCATAGTTGGTTTGCATTGCAGGTAGCTTAGCATTTATTTTACTCTTATTGGCTGCAGGTATTACCTAGAGGTGAGGTTGGAAACACAGCCTAGGAAATCAGCCTTCCCTCATCTGTATATGGAGAACTGAAGCTTCTGTACTCTGTTGTTTTCTTTTTTGAATGTAAGTAAAGTTTTGCTGCATGCTTCAATAACCTCCTTGCTTGCTAGAGACTATATCATTAGCTGTCCTATTTCAACACACCACTCTCAGAAAATGATGACCTTTTGGAGACGCAAGTGTTGGAAAGGTCTATCAGTTTCATGTGCTCCTGAAAGCCACATAAATACCTATGAAACTGGAGAAATTGCTGGTAGATTGGTGGAAAGTATGCACACCCCAAAGATTTTTGCCAAATGATACCATTATGTTGTTCACCCAAGGCTGTGTGTGCTCCTTATAAGGCAACTGCTCCCTCATCATATCTTATTACTTTCTCCAGTTGTCCAGATTTGCCAATATCCTTCTGGGAAAGATGAACAGAAGACCTGTGAACCACTAGTTTCTTCTTTCTTTTTTTAATTGTTATGCTTTAATCAGCTAATTAAGGACTTTGCAACTCCAACATGTATTGACCTTGAAGACCCAGTCCTTGAAAGGTGATGATTTTTTTCTACTGATTTCATTAGGCTTTGAATGATCAGATATTCTTCAGTTCTGTGCCTTAAATATACAACACTTCAAAAAATATTTTTCCCCTTTCTACTTTTTTAAGTGAATTCTACCGTGAATGTTTCCCTCTGTCCCCCTGTGAACTCCATGGTTCTTGTTCCTTCCTACCCAGCAGCAACTCACGTGTTTTGAACAGTCCCACTTCGTTCATCAGGATGATTTTTTGCACATTTTCCCTGTTTAATTATATAATGCCACTTTTGCTCAATTTGTGCAAACATCCTTTGGACTTGTTACAATTTTATTTTCTGTCAAGGATAGTTCCAAAGAAGAGAAAATGATGGGCAGAGGAAATGATGCTGGTGTATGTCTTATTTGCAATTCTAATAACAGCTTTGTGAATTTGAACACGTTAGTAAAGAGCACTTCACTCAAGTGCACATTACCGCAGAACTTGCTAAACATGCCTAAGAATAATGCTACTCCAATCTGGGCAAATTAGATGGATAACATCATTTGCAGCAGTTGTTAATTATGTATCAGCTGCAGTCACAGCATAATTCTGTTAATTGCTTATCACACTAAGGTTAACTTTCTGTCATTTATATTTGTTTAATTCATAATTAGAATAACACACTTGATGGTGTTCACTGACCACTTTAAAAAAAAATATTCATGATGCAAATGTTCAGCAACATAAGACTCCTGAGTCATCAACTTGGCTGACATCACCAACCCATATAATACCTTTCATAAATTTCTCTTCGTGTCTTAAAACCAGTTAGGTTCCTCGCCTCTCGCCTCTACTACCTAAATGGAGGTTTGTTACAGTGCTGTAACCCTGCCATGTTTAGAAGCTTTCCGCTTGCCAGCCTCAAATTTATGACTTTGTTCTTATGGCACCATTGTTTTATTGTCTAAATAATTTTTTCTCCCTAAGATGTTAACCGTGCATTATTTATTTGTAGAATAAACTCCCTCTCACTTTTCACTTCCCTGAGGTGGGCAAACCAACTCCTTTTAGTCTCCTTCTGCAAGATGTACATTCTCATGCCCTGAACATGGCTGGCAAGCCATTAGTGCTCCTTAATTCCAGCTGTAATGGCAGCTTTTAACCCCCCCGCCTCGTGCAGGTGGAAGCAGAAATGTCGTTCACTGTCGGATGAATGACAGATAGCAGGAGGTGTAGATGAGTTCTGCTGCCTCTACGAAATGTGTCCAGATCTACTGGTGGAAGCGACTGGCTGACTTCTTATTCTGACTAAATGAACAGATATGGAAGTATTTTAATTAAAACTGTTTGAGACAGCTAAGTCATAAGTCAATCTTTTCAAACCAGGTCCATCATGGTAACTTAATTTATGTATACATCTGAAAAATAGAGAATGCCGTAGTAATTTAGCCAGGGGAGGCTAAAAAGGTATTGTGATCCTTAGAGAATAAAAGTTCAATTGAGAATTGAGAAACTGGGAGACACTTGGGGAACAATCCTGTATTGGGGGGAGAATTAGGGGGCTGGCTGAAGAAAAGCTCTGCTGAGGAGAACCAAAGGGTCTTGGTAGACAGCGATTAGAACATGACCCCGCAGCCTGTCCCAGGAGCAGAGGGCCAGCAGGGCTGTATTAGCAGGATCAAGGGAAGTGATTATCCCCCTTTACTCAGCACTTGTTAGATGGCATCTAAAACAGCAGGTTTAAACGCGGAGTAACCGCCACCAACCATCACTCGCAGAGGCAATCAGCTCGGGTGCAGGCACATCCCACAGCGGAGCAGCAGGTGGCGGCGTACGGGGGCGTTCCTGAGCCTGTGAGGGGAACTCACAGTGGGGCGCAGAGACCCGCCGGCAGCTCTCACGAGGGCAGCTCACGAGGGCAGCTCATGAGGCCTGGGTGGGACCAGGGGTAACGGCGGCCACCCCCCACTCTCATTAAAGTCAGCCCCAACACGGCGGGCGAACAGGGCGTGACACATCAGCTAGGGCGTGGCGTGTCAGTTCTCTCAGCAGTTTGCGCGGGAGGGCGCCTCTTCAAAGGAGACCATTCCACGGGCTGAGCGGGAGACTTGGCGTGCACATAACCCAGCAACCGGGCAATGTTCTGTGACCATCTGCGCAGGTCAAGGGCACTCCTCCTCCCTGACCCTCGCGGCAGCAT